>NW_006921786.1:382439-397815 GCF_000298275.1 Orycteropus afer afer | reverse complement strand
AAAAAAAAAAAAAAACAATAGAATGTAGATGAATCTGTCTCCAAGTGAGGTCTTCAAACAGTGTATCAGAGGCTCTGATCCACCTGAGAACTGCTGCATCAGAAACTCTGGGAGGTGGGGCTGGACATCTATTCTAGGCAAGATCCTTAGTAATTCCAGTGCACCCCAAAGCTTGAGCATCATAGTAATCATCCATTCATTACATGTGAAACTGAATAGGAAAGTTAATTTACTTGGCCAGGGTCTTCAGGCTAGGCTAGTCAGACCCTTTTTGGTCTGAGATATGGGTAATCTATAAGATCCCTTTTAGCTGGACATGATATAGATTTATCTTTTTTTATATATGCTAGTTGGCTTTACTTATCAGCCACAGTGGGCCTGTGTGGGAGTAAAGAAATGGAGATGTTGTTCACTGCCATGAACTCAGCCTCGGACTCATGGCAGCCCCATGCACAGTGAAAGAATGATACCCAGTTCTGTGCCATCCCATAATCAGTTGAAGATTGGACCATTGTGATCCATATGGTTTGCATTGTCTGATTTTCAGAAGTAGATCACCAGGCCTTTCTTCCTAGTCTGTCTTAGTCTGGAAGCTGAAACCTTTTCAGCATCATAGCAACACACAAGCCTCCACTGACAGACAGACAGTTGCTGCACATGGGATGCATTGGCCAGGAATTGAACTGGGGTCTCCCACATGGAAAGTGAGAATTCTTCCACTGAACCACCAGTGCCCTAGAGGAAGTCATAAGCAGGGCCTCAACTGAGGTCCCTGATTTTCCTGGTTAGCAGATGGGTTCCTAAGGCAGGGGCGATCGCACATTCCCAGTGTTCGCCTTGCCAGGTGGTCCAGGGTGGTGCTAGTCTGAGGAGGGGGGCGGCTGATACTCTTCAGACTCATTGGAGAAGCCTTCCTTTACCTTTTCTGGTTTTTTATCTACAAAGTCCTGACAGCCACTTCCTTAACATTCCATTCAGAAAAAAAAATCAGAATGCAAGTCCCTGGACACACAAATGATGGTGACTCACAGTCCCTTTGGGGCAAGGCTACTTCCAAGCTCATCAGGACAGGAATGGATATCACCGGTCCTGATCAGGGAACTCTGGTCTTGAATCTCCCATATAATCGCTAAGAGTGGAATAAACACAACCCCAAATTGTACATCATCTGTAGGTGATAGGCTATTACAATAAACATGGTGTTGGTTTCAGCTAGCAATCCTTCATTTTCCCCACCAGGAAAATCCTAGGACTGTGGCTAGCTGCTGAGGATCTGTCCTCAGATGGACTTGGGGCTGTGGTTCTCTTGCTAGCAACAGGAAGACATAAAAGGACACTCCAAAGACTGAAGGAAACTGAAGAGCAGCTCACTCAGCTGTAAAATCCCTTGTTGCTCGAGCATGGGACTGGGAGAACAGCAAGTCACAGGGGTGACTGCACCCCAGTACACAGGGTGCATATTTGGGGTTTGATATTTTGGACCCTGGGATTTCAGAATAAGATGTCATGTGCTAAAGCCTCAGTGCCAGGAGGTGGTGGCCTACAATCTGCTTTAACCCTCTATACTCCCCAGTGGATTATGTGGGTTTAGGCAGCAAGCATCTCGCCTAATGGTTCACCAGCAGAGGGCAGCTGAGGGGTTAACTCCAGAAATCACAACTGTGAGAAGAGGAGGGGAGACCTGGTTTGGAGCAATTATCAAAGCCTGTGCTGGAGGCTTTCTCCAAGTCGCCTGCACCCTGAAAGCCAGGCATGGGAGCAGTGTAGGGCCAGGGAGCATTTTGCTTGGCTTCTCCCAGAATATGGTGACTTAGCAGTTAATGGCAAACTGAGCACCCTGAACTTCCCCAGAACCTCAGTCAGGGAACCTGAATTTAAAAGAAAGGAAAAAAAAGGTCAATATGGAGAACAGCTTTGATGATGTCTCTTGCCTCTCTCCCCAGAACCTGGGATCCTCATCACCAAGCAAGAAACAGAGCAAGGAAAGCACCATCACGGTAAGTGGTTCCGTGGATGCTCACAGGTTGGGCAGCATCCTGGGCACTCAGCATGGCTGGGCTGTTGCCTTGGTGATGTGGACCCCAAAGCATGCCCAGCCTGGAAGCTGGGAAGTTCCAAAGCTCAGATTTTGTTGAAGTCCCTTTCTGTTTCTCATTTGACTTCTCTCCTGGTGGACTGCTGGGAGGATGGTGGCTGGCATGCTGCAGAAGCCATCTTTCTGGGTGGGAGGGGAAAGTCCTCATGTAGGGGTAGGCTGGAGGGGGTGGATTCTGCTCTGTGCAAGTGATGTGACATGTAAATTACAGCCAGCATGGTTGCTTTTGTGCAGGCGAACTTCTGGAAGATGGCAAAGTTAGAAGCAAGAGAAACACCCTAAGAATAGAGTTCCTGAGTGGAAGCAAGCAGCTTCTGCCTAGAGTGGCCAACCCACTTCCCAGGGTTGTTCTAGAAGCCCGCCAGACACCTTTGTGGAGACAGAAGGCTTTTACGGGCTGAAGAGGCTTCTCTTGGCCTCCTCCCCATCAGCCCTGTGCTCAGGGAAAAGTGTGTGGGTGTAAGTGGGAGCTGGATATCAGTGACTCTCAACTTGGGGAAATGAGCTGCACAGTTGCTCAAACAGCCAAAGACATGGTGACTTGAGAAGTATGGTCCTGGCTTTAGTGTTTTGACCCAAGTATAGGAGAGCTAGGAGTCTCTGAATGATGTAAAGTTAGTAGCTCAGCTGTTCACTGAAAAGTTAGAGGTTCACATCCACCCAGAAGTGCCTGAGAAGAAAGGCCTGGTAATCAGCTTCTGAAAAATCAGCCATTGGAAACCCTATGGAACCCAGTACTACTCTGACACATATGGGGTTGTTATATAAGTTGGAATTGATTTGATGACAACTGGTACAGGATTGTTGAAAATGGGGGATTCCTGTCAGAATGCTGAGCCTTTCTGACCACCTCTATGGAGTTTATACCAAGAGTGGGTGCCCTTTCCTCTTCCAGGCTTTAAACCCTGCTTTAGAGGGAAAATACAAACAATGATAGGGGTAATAATAAGAGTTGTGGCCACTACACACAAGTAGTGCTCTAAGTGGCTCGTTTACTTCTCCACTAACTGTATGAGGTGTAGGTGATAGAGCAATATGGTGTAGTGCTGGTGAACCTGGACTCTGAAGCCAGACTGCAACTGACACACTGACTAGCTGTGCAGCAACCTGGGACAGGTTTCTTACCCTCTAGTGTCTCAGTGTCCACATCTATGAAACAGGAATATCAGGAGTGTCTGTGTTACAGTGGTGGTGTAAGGACTAAATGGAAGTCCCTGGGTGGTGCAGGTGGTGAACTCACTTGGCTGCTCACTGAAAGGTTGGAGGTTCACAGCCACTCAAATGTGCCTCAGAAGAAAGACCAGGTGATCAACTCCTGAAAAATCAGCCATTGGAAACTGTGTTGGTCCTCTAGTACTGCTCTAACAGACATACCACAGTTGGTGGCTTTAAGCAGACAGGGATTTATTCTCTTACAGTGTAAGAGGTTAGAAGTCTGAGTTCAAAGTGCCAGCACTAGGGGCTGGGTGAAGCCCCTCGATCTTGGACTTCAGCTCTGCCTCTTGCTCCAGGCCCACTGGAGCTAAAGGTGTCTCTTCACTCAGGCAGCTATTAGCTGCTGAGGCTAACAAGCCCAAGGTCAACAAATAAAAATGGCAGTCCCAATATCACCAAACAACACAGCAGGCCACTAGTTCAAGTCCAGAGACAGTCCCAAGATCAGGAACATGGCAGGCTACTAAATGAAGACTTGGCTACATGCAGGGTCCAAGCGTGCTAAAAAGCTGCACAGACCTTTCCCAGTGCTGTTTCTTATATACTAGAAGCAAGCCACATCCCTAAGGCAGCTACTCAGCTATTCCAGTAGATTCCACCATGGAATTGATTACCAGTCTCATCATGGGGAATAACATCCAGCTGCCCAGCCACTCATTACTAGGCCCAGACAAGTTGACACACAACTACCACAAAAACCCTATGGACCGTACTTCTACCCTGACACACATGGGATCACCATGAATTGGACTCCACAGCACCTGGTTTGGTTAAGGACTAAATGAGGCCATAAGGGTAAAGCAGTTGGAATGGTTCCTGGCACAGAATAAGCATTCGATACACAATAGTATTACACCACCCTCAAGAAACTGAGGCACAGAGCAGTAACTCACTGAAGGTCACACAGCTTGGAAGCATCAGGATTCAAAACCTATGCTCTTACCCACCATCAGTGCTGCTTCTAGAACTGGCTTGATCCCGTTCCTTGGGTCACTGACTGCTCTTGAGCCCTGTGTGCCAGTGCAAATTGCTCCCTCAAGGGCCAGGCAGAGTGGCTCAGCCTGCTTAGGCATGAGCCAGAAGCAGCCCCCTTAGAGCTGATGGAGCTGGACCAGTCATGGGCGGGCCCAGAAGCAGACTTCCAGAGGGCAGCTCCCATTGTCAGATAGCCACAGATTGCCATCGAGTGCTGGGGCAAAGCAGGAGCTCCACAAAGGTTCCCTGAAGTCAGGGAAGAGGAGGACAGGAAAGTGGGGAGGAGAAAATATTAGATTTGTACGGGGAAAGAGTGAAAAAGAGAAACAAAAAGTTAAAAACAGTGTGTTTCATGTCTTTCATGATGGTACCCAAGACACAGGGTGGGGCAAATCCACTACTAATCCCTGTCCTTCAGCCTGAGCTTTTGGTCTGGTCCTCTTCAGGCTTGTACCCCTTCTGCATCCCTGCTTGTCCTCTGGTAGTAATTCCCTCTTTCTTCATGTTGACTGTCAAAGTCAGTGCTTCTCACCAGGCACATGAAGCCGCCAGAATACTTGTTTAGAATGCAGATTCCTGGATGACCCCAGACCTGCATTCTCTGGGTGGTGAAAACACTTAATACGCTTAGCCTCTAATCTCAAGTTTGGAGTCTTTACAGAGGTACCTTGAGAGAAAAGTCTGGCAGTCTGCTTCTGAAAAATCAGCCACTGAAAACCCCATGGAGCACAGTTCTACTCTGATAGGCGGGGTGGCCATGAATCAGGCTGACTTTAGGGCAAATTTTTTTTTGTTTCTTGATTTAAGTAGAACAAGGAGCTATTTGACTGACTCACTCAGCAAGACCATGAAGTTAACTCAGTGTTTCTCAAGCAGGGTGATTTTGCCCCCAAGGGAACATTTGGCAATATCTGAAAGCATTTGTGGTTGTCACAAGTAGGATAGTGGTACTACTAGCACCTGGTAGATAGAGCCAAGGGTGACTAATAACAGTCTTACAGTGTACAGGTCAGCCGACCACATGGAGTCACCATTAGTCAGAGTCCACTTGACAGCAATTGGTAACTGGTATCCTCAGATCTACAAGTCTGCCTGGGATCAGGTGTGGAAATCTGCATTTTAGCCAACATCTCTCAGCATTTTAGCTAACCACTCATGTTTTAAGGATATAAGAAAGGTCCTGGAGAATGTTTGGTATGAATACTGAGCAGGAGGGAACTTATCAGATGTCACAGAATGAATGAGAAGCAGTACCCAGGCCTGGAGCTTGGGTCTGACCCAGGGCTTTTCCCAACTCACCACCTGGCCCTGCACACCACACTTTTCCAGGCTAGAAGCTACCTTCCTAATTAGCTAGCAGAGCTGAACACTTTTGTACCACTGCTCTTTTTACCTTTTCCTTCCACAAAGCACTCAGTCACCCCTATGCCAAGCCCCTTCCTATGGGTACTGCTCAGAGCTCATGGTTTCAACTCATTTCCCTTCCAGGGAAGAATTTCTTAGGGCCACTTGGAGGGCAGCAGAGGACGGCTCCACTCCAGGAGGCTGAGACACCAGCTTCCATCTCCCTGGCTTGTGGGGATGGAGTGAGTACCTTCCACCCTATCTGCTGCCTAGGCACAAAGGATGGTACATTCAGTCTGTGTTTGGGTCTTGGAGCAAGGATTGAGCTTAATTCTGAGGCTCTGGCTCTTTACAGCACTCTCTATCCATTCTTTCTAACCCCCACCCCAATCCTCTGTCCCTGAAGCCCAAGGCTAGATTTGAAGTGTTGGCCCTGAAGGGGGATGATACTACCTGACAGCAGGTGGGCTGTAGGAAGATTTTCAGCTTCTGTGACTCTTTCCCATGTCACTGAGTTCTGGGCTGGCAGCTGGAGTGTGCTGCCTGATTGACAGTGACAGGTGCTAATGGCAGCTCACAGCCCTTGGCACAAACTTTATGTTTGTGATCTCAGGGACTCTAGGAGAAATGACACATAAGGCCACACAGCCACACTCCACTCCTGGAAAGAGGAATGTGGGGACTCTAGTGACCTTTAAACTCACCTTCCCACTGTGCATTGTCTGGGGCCCCAGGACCCTGGGTGGTAGCTAATGAGCTGAAGATGAGGCTTGGAGTTACTTCTTTTCTCTTCCACGGAGGCCCAGCTCTGGCTTCTTACTTTCCCACATTCTTCCAGATCAGCTACCTTCCAGGAGAAAATTCAGGGCCTGGCTGGCACAAGCCCTTTATTGCCAAGTTGCCTTCTCTCCTATGCTGTTGGTCCAGTGGGCTGGGCAAGGAGGCTGCGGCCAACCCCCTTAGTACATCCTCCATGCTGGGACAGAGCTGGGCAGCAGTGAGGGGCTGGACTTCATTGGACCCCACAGCAGACACCCTGAGCAGGCTGCACTTCAGTGTTCTCATGCCATGCCCAGGGTCCTTATTGAGGCTTCTGCCCCCTTGGGAGCCCCAGAGTCATTCTAGGTGCAACATCCCTTATGGTTCTGGCTGCCTGTTTGCAGGGTGGCCCTGTTTGGACCCACAGTAGCACAGTGGGCACCAGCAATCATGGGGTCCAGAGTGCTCATCAAGGAGTTCTTGACTTACCTGGGAGAGGGAGAGAGCAGAGATGAGTGAGAGCGAAGTTGCAGCTGTTTGCAATGGTGATATCAAGGGAAGTGAGGGTTGGGTGGCTCTAGGGATGTCTTATAGGGCTGTCGCCCAGACAGCATATACTGTGGGACATATGTCCTCTATTGCTTCTTATTTTAGCATCTCTTCCTACTGGAGTCCTTGTCATGAGTGGGGGCTGGCGTATTTATGCATCAGCATATAGGAAAGGTAATATGTAGGTGAAGAGCCTAGACCAGTTGCTTGGGCCCAAACCCTGACTCTACCATTATAAGCTGTGTGATCTTGCATAAGTTGCTTCTCTATGACTCAGTTTCCTCATCTGTGACATGGAGATAATAATAGCACCCATCTTATATGCAAAATTGTTGTAAGGATTGAATGAGTTAATACATGTAAAACAGAGCAGTGGCCTGCACATACTAAGCACCACAGAAAGAGGTTTTAGCTATCATTAGCTGTTATTGGAGCAGAATGCCACTCCTTAGGATGACCCCATGTTTGCTGACCAGGAGATTTTGGAAGGAGGATAAGGATCCTAGAAAGCAGCTGGATTTTGGTATTAACTACATGGAAAATGTCACTCTGAAGGGAATAGGTGTCCATACATGGAGGTTCTTATGCGGAAAGCCCTCTCTATCCAATTCTTCCTCCCTGGGCTTTGGAACCCTGCCGAGTGGAGCCATGTGTTCCTTCCAGGGAGGTCTGTCCATTTCCAGCCCTTCTGATCCAGTGGCATTTGAGGCCTGGAGATCACAGGAAAACAAGACAAGTGCCCCAGGAATTAGGAAACTGGCATCTGGACCCTACTCTTCCACTTTTTAGCTGGCTACATCATCGTAAGGAGCTCTGGTGGCATAGTGCCTAAGGCACTTGACTGCTAACCAGAAGGCTGGCAGTTCAAACCCACCAGCCACTCCTGGGAAGGAAGGTTGGGCAATCTACTTCTGTAGTGATACTGCCTCGGAAGCCTAAGGAGGAGTTGCTATGAGTTGGATCCGACACAAGGGCAGTGGATACATGATAGTAGGCAAGAGACTTAGCCTCTCTGTGCCTCAGTTTCCTCATCTATGCATGAGTTTACACTAAGGACCAGTTGCTGTGGAGTCAACTCTGACTTGAGTGTCAGAGTAGAACGGTGCCCAATAGGGTTTTTCAGTGTCTGATTTTTTAGCAGTAGATCACCAGGTCTGTCTCCCAAGACACCACTGAGTAGACTCAAACCTTTAGCCTTTTGGTTAGCAGCCAAGTGTTTTAACTGTTTGTACCACCCAGGAAATACAGATTTGCAAATAAATATTGCAAACAGATATTTCCACTCTAATTGCTTATTGGACATCAACACACCACACTACACTCATTGTTTCCCCACTGCCACCTCTTTCCTCTCTCCAGAAATGACTACTCCTCATCTGTGTTTCCCATCCCAGTGGGTGGAAATATTCCTGTCACCCAGTGTACCGAAATTAGGGTTATTCAACCTTGACACTGTTGACATTTCCAATTGGATAATTCTGTTTGGAGGGCTGACCCACACACTGTAAGGTTTTTTCAGCATCCCTTGCCTCTACCTCCTCAGTGCCAGTAGCACCATTACCCCAGTTATGACAGCCACGAATGCCATCAGACATTGCCAGATGTTCCCGGGGGGCAAAACTGCCCTGCTTGAGAATCACTGAGTTAACTTTATGGTGTTACTAAGTCAGTCTGCCAAATATCTGCCTTGTTCTTCTACTTAAAGAAATAAAGTTGTCATCAAGTCACTCTGACTCATGGGAACTCCATGTGTGCCAGAGTAGGACTGTGCTCCATAGGGTTTTCAATGGCTGATTTTTGGGAAGTAAATCATCAGGCCTTTCCTCCAAGGTGCCTCTGGGTGGACTTGAACCTTCACTTAGCAACTTGAGCACATTAACTGTTTGCATCACTCAGGAACTCCATTCTTCTATAACATCCTTATATGCTGGCCCAAGCCAGTCCACCAGATCACAGTGGAGGCTCTTCCCTGGTCTCCAGGAGCAACATTCTCCATCCAGTGTTTGTTTCCCTTACCCTGCAGTGGGTGTGCTCACTCTGGAAAGTATCCTAACTGCAACATCCTCCTAATAAAACGCTCCTGTGGTCTCCCTGCTATCAGAGTACAGAACCTTGGGCATAGCTTATGTTTTGGGTCTCTTGTGCTGCTCTAACAGAAGATACCATAGATGGAATGGCTTGAAAAAATGGGTTTATTCTCTTACAGTTTAGTAGGTTACAAGTCTGAGTTCAGAGTGCCATTTCTAGGTGCTGGCTGAAGGCCCCTTGACCTTGGGGTTCAGCTCTGCCTCTTGGTCACAGCCCACTGAAGCTGGAGGCTTTTCTTAACTCAGGAAGCTGCTAGCTCCTTAGGCTGAAAAACCCAAGGTCAACAACATGGCACAGTCCCAAAATTATCAGACCACACAGCAGGACATTAAGTCCAATAACACTCTCAAGATTGGCAGCCAATGTGGCGGGCCACTGAGATGAAGACTTGGCCAAATGGAGGATCCAGATGTGCCAAAAGCTAGAGACCGTCCTCGAAGTTGCTGCTTATTTACTGGAAGCAGACCACACCCCCAAGGCAGCTGCTTAACTGCTCACAGTAGATTCCACCATGGAGCTGATTACTAGTCTCATCATAGAGAATGTTCTGGATACCTGGTGCCACTCTGACAAGAATATACCACAAATGGGATAGCTTGAACAAACAGGAGTTTATTTTCTTAGAGTTTAGGTGGCTAGAAGTCCGAGTTCAAAGGGCCAGGCTCTAGGGGCTGTGTGAAAGCCCCTTGGCCCACTGAAGCTACAGGCATCTCTTCACTCAGGCAGCTACTGGCTGCTGAGGCTAACAAGCCTAAAGTCAGCAAAATGGCACAGTCCTGCTGTTACCACACCACACGGCAGGCCATTCATTCAAGTCCATTGAAAGTCCCAAGGTCAGCAGAGCATGGCAAGCTGCTGAACGACACGGCTACATGCAGGGTTCAAGTGAACTATAAGCTGGAGACCATTCCCAAAGTTGTTTCTTACATAGAGGAAGCAGACCGTATACCCAAAGCAGCTACTCAGCTACTCCAATAGATTGTACCATGGAGTTAATCACTAATCACACCATGGGTAATAACTACATTCAGCTGCCCAGCCACTCAGCCAGGCTCAGCCAAGTTGACACACATACGTAACCACCACAGGGAATAACTACATCAAGCTGCTCAGCCACTCAAAACCAGGCCCAGCCAAGTTGACATACATCTTAACTACCACAGTTTGTAAGGTTCTTGTTAGCTTCATGATCAATCACCCCCTTCTGAATTTGAGGCCCAACCAAGTTGAACAGTGCATTTTCTAACCACGATGTGGATCCTCAGACCCTGGACTCATTGTATTTCTGCAGCACTCTTTTCACTTCTCTACCTCTTGTCTACCTAGGTCCCACTCTTATTTGTCACCTAAATATCACTCCCTCTAACATTCCCTCTCTGATTCCCTTCCCTTCCCCTGTCCTCAGCATCCCATGCTGACCCCATTGTTAGATTTATCCCACAACATCATACTTACTTACTCTTTGCTTTTCTCACTAGGTTATAAAGTCTTTAAAGGCAGAGTTTATACTTTGTATCTCTAGCATCCAGGCATTTCTCCAAGAATCATTTATTGAGCACCTGTTATATGCCCAGTGCTGTGCCAGGTAATAGGGAACCACAGAGAAGAGTAAAGTGGTCCTCCTCCTCCCATGAAGCTGTATGACAAGTAAGAGAAATGTTAAATAAATAATCTCTAGGAATTATATAATTACAATTGTATGTGTACAAAGTGCTGGAAAGATCTGGCATAGTGCAGGGCATTCAATAAATGTTTGAATGGTGAGTAGACAAGCAAATGGTCTGTTGAATTGCTTTGTGGTTGAGAACTTGAGCTCTGCCATCAGCCAGATTTGGATTCAAATACTTCATTTTTCTGAACCTCAGTTTCCACATATAAAATGAGGCCAGTATTACAGAGTTAGGAGCTTTGTTAACATAATGCCTAAGGCACTTGACTGCTAACCAGAAGGCTGGTGGTTCAAACCCACCAGCCACTCCTTGGAAGGAAGATGATACTGCCTTGGGAACCAAAGGAGCGGTCGCTATGAGTTGGGTCCGACTCTACAGCACATAATAACAACAACAATTACAGAGTTAGTGAGATTGCTGGGAGGATGAAATGAGAATGCTTGTAAAGCTCTTGGTAGGGTGCCTGGGTAAGGGCTCTGGCAAGAGACTCCCCTTTTACAACTGCCTTCCACGAGGCCAGTGAGCCCAACAGCCTGTCCACCAGGGGGTATAGGGCTCTGTGAGGATTCAGAGACACCCCAGTAAGATAGGTGAGAGAAATCCCTTCAAGAACATATGCAGTGAGAGCCCTGGGCCCCTGCTCAGCCCACTGGAGTGTCCTCAGAGTGATGGAAGCAGCAAGAGGGATGGGTCTTTATCCTTATAACCTTATTCTCTTGCCTGAATCCTCCAGCCCTGAGGCAAAATCTCGAGGACTCAGTCCAGTCTCCTCAGTGGCTGTTCTAGGTCAGTGTGTAGATCATATTCTAGACCCCTGACCTTTCTAGTCCCCAAAGCAAGCCTCTCCTTAAGAAGCAGAAAGCATGCCATGTGGTGCCATGAGGGCAAGACCATGGCTGTTCATCTTTGTGTCTTCCATCTGGGGGCACAAGGCTTTCAAAGGGTGCACTGGCTACCTGGTATGTGAATGTCAACACTCATTAACAAGGATGGTCCTAGGACCCTCGGCATCACCTGGAAACTTGTGAGAAGTGCAAATTCTTACGATCTGCTGAATCAGAATCTCTGGGGTTTGTTAGGTGCCATAAGGTAGTTCTGATTCATATATTGACTCTATGTGTGACATAACGAAAGGTTTCCTGGTCCTGCACCATCTTCACAGTCATTACCACGTTTGAGTCCATTGTTGCAGCCACCGTGTCAGTCCATCGCATTGAGGATCTTCTTTTTTCGCTGACCCTCTACCAAGCATCATATCCTTCATCAGGGACTGGTTCATCCTGATAACATGTCCCAGTATGTGAGACGAAGTTTCGCCATCCTCACTTCTGAGGAGAATTCTGGCTGTACTTCTTCCAAGAAAGATTAGTCCATTCTTCTAGTATATTTAATATTCTTCACCAACACTGTAATTCAAAGGCATCAATTTTTGGTCTTCCTTATTCATTGTCCATGAAATTGAAAATACGATGGCTTTGATCAGATACTCTTTAATCCTCAAAGTGACATCTTTAGCTTTTTAACGTTCTAAAGAAAGGTGGGACCCAGGAATGTGTGTTTTAACAAATCCTGAAAGTGATTGATATATACTCAGGTTTGATAGAACCTCTAGTCTAGAACACAAAGAGGAGCTGAGTGGCACTTGGGGATGGTCTCTCTTCCTGCAGGCCTTCTGGACCTCGCAGATAGGTAGGGTCGGAGCTGGCCCAGACGTGTGCTGTAGGGGCTGCCTCAGTACCACCTCACTCTCAGGACTGCAGAGGTCTATTTTCATGGACATGCCTGACGTAGGCAGTATCTTCTTTCCTCTTAGGGCAACTCACGTCCACGTACTTTCGTCTGTTTTCCTGATCCTCTTTTGGCCAAGTGTCCTCCTCACATCATAAAGCTCTTCCTTTGCTGGGACATTGTTTCCCCAGTGAGGCAACAAGGATGGGAGCAGTGTGGGTGAAGGAAGGAGGTAGAAGATGGACATGCTCCGATTCATTTATACCCACTTGGCAATGGGTTGTTGAATTTTGTGAAAGAGACTTACCTCTAGACCCGCTTCAGGAGTCAGCCTGAAATCAGGACTTGGAGAGACCATTTCCTGATGCTAGTATATGAGTTCCTAGGACTTTCATAACAAAATGCCACACGCTGGTGGCTTTGAAGAACAGAAGTTAGTTATCTCACAATTCTGGAGGCTGAGTCCAAACCAACATGTTGGCCAGGCCATGCTCCCTCCACAGACTCTAAAAATGATCCTGTCTTGTCTCCCAACTTCTGGTAGCCCTACGTTTCCTTGATTTGTAGATAGAATTTGTAAGCCATCCTTCCTCTGTCTCTGTGTCTGTTATCCTGTTTTATAAGGACACAACTCACTAGAATTCCAAACCAAACCCACTGCCATTGTGTTGATTCTGACTCATAATGACCCTATAGGATAGAGTGGCACTACCCCATAGTTTCCAAACTGTAGATCTTTTCAGAAGCAGACACCCTCATCTTTCTGCCCTGGAGTGGCTGGTGGGTTTGAACCACAAGCCTTTTGGTTTGCAGCAGAATGTATTAACCACTAAGCCACTAGAGTGCCTAGTGGATTAGAACCTATAGTGTTCTGGTGTAATCTCATGTTAATTTAACTGTTAACATCTTCAAAGACCCGATTTTCAAACAAGGTCACATACACAGGGTTAGGACTTCAGTGTGTCTTTTTGGGGGACATGATTAAATCCCTAACACTAGATATTGAGAAGTTGCCCCTCCCCTCCAGCCAGTCTGCAGGCCAGTGTCACCTAGGGTGGCTGCAAACATAGCACTGGGAGAAAACTCCCTAACCCAGAAAATCTCTCACCCTCCACTTTGACCTTGCCAGAATTTAGTTGCTTGTATCTAGGATTCTCTGTGTCTTCTCTGTTCCTGGTCTTTCCTACAGTGTTGCTTCTCCCCAAATGAGCATGGGAATCTCTGTTGTTATTTCATCCAAGTGTCAGTATTGGGGATGGGGTCATTTCTTTGACTGGAACTTCTTCTGTGGTCTCCTTCTCACACTGCAAGTGAGTCCTGAGTCCCTGGCAGCCTTGTGGTGGGTGGGGACCTAGGTTTACTTCCAGTTGCCTTCATACCAGAGATCATGAGCTGAATGTTCATGACCTGACTCAGCTGGCCAGTGAGTTTATTTGGGTTACATAGTATTGTTCTTGTTATTTTTGTTACTGTTTTAAGGAGCTCAGGTAGTATAGTGGTTAAGCCATTTGGCTGATAACCAAATGGTTAGTGGTTTGAACCCACCAGCTGCTACATAGAAGAAAGATGACACACAGTCTGCTTCCATAAAGATTTACAGCCTTGGAAACCCAATAGGGGTCACTGTGAGTTGACTGAGTTGAGATCAACTTGATAGCAGTGATTTTTTCTATTATTATTTTAAAACTTTAATTAATTTTTTAAAAAATAAGTTGCCATCACATCTATTCCAACTCACAGCAACCTTTTTGTGTCAGAGTAGAACTGTGCTCCACAGGGTCTTCAGTGGCTGACGTCTTGAAAGTGGGTCTCTGTATATATTTTATCAGGCTGGCCCTACAGGGAAGCCCCTTCAGTACTATCATGTCTCCTCAATCAGCATCTTCCAAACTTTGGTGAAGTAATTTTCTTTCATGTTCCATGCCTTGCAGATAAACTGTGTGACGTTCCCTCACCCAGACACGATGCCAGAGCAGCAGCTGCTGAAACCAACCGAGTGGAGCTACTGTGACTACTTCTGGGTAAATGGGGCCGCAGTTTTCCCTAGTCTTTCCTACAGTGCAAATGATTAAACACTCAGCTACTAACCAAAAGTTTGGCAGTTTGAAACCACCCAGGACTGTATACTCGAGAGGGGAAGTAGAGCCTTCTTCTCTTGAAACCTAAAGGGCTGGCAGTAGATTTAGCCTCCAGGCAACAATTTATGACCCTCATGGAGTCCAGGCCATTCCACAAACCAAGGGAGTCAGCGGGGTTCTTGTTCCCAGCAATAAGTAAATCCCAGCCAGAATGCAGGGAAAGGTTGGCCTCTTCTTAGACTGCTCAGTGATGCTCAGAAAATCAAATCAGCTTAAATGAATGAATAAGTCTCCACACCTACTTTGGGTGACCTTGGACAAATCATTTCACCTCTGTGGGCTTTACTGTTTTCATCAAAACCATGAAGAAGTTGGGTTTAAGGAACTGTAGCTGCCCTTCCAGTTTTAATAATTCTCTGGTTCCAAAACTTTTCAAAATACCCTGAAGAAGAATAAATAAATAAAAACTTTTTTCATCACCATGCAGAATGGAATATCTGCTCTTTTTAAGATTTGCTAACCTCATACTAGCACAAGTATTTTTTCCTTTTCACCAAATCACTTGCACCTTAGAAGATGTCTAGAGCTGGCAGCTGCCCCAGTATATGGCTCCAGCTGGATTTCTTCCAGGACAGAGATCTGTGCAGAAGCAGCAAGATATCAGTGAAAGGTCTTGGGCTTTAGTGTCAGACAGCTCTGGGAGGTTGAGGAAGGAGGCCAGGGACCAGAGCATGTAAGACTTTATAGGTCCTGTAGGCACTTTGTGATGTGCCTGGGTGGTGCAAATGGTTAAACACTCAGCTTCTAACCAAAAGGTTGGCAGGGGCTTCTCAGAAGGAAGCCTGGCAATCTGCTTCCAAAAGAGAACTGGTAAA
>NW_006921786.1:354549-382339 GCF_000298275.1 Orycteropus afer afer | reverse complement strand
TTGATTCTGTATGCAGGTTTGGAAGGTTTTAAGCAGCAACATGACATGATCCGATGTATATGCATCATTCAGGATAGACTATGAGCAGGCAGGGGTGGATGTCAGCAGGTCATTATAGGAGACCAGGAGAGATGGTGGCAGCAGTAGAGATAGAGAGAAGAAGCTGGGTTTAGAAACATCATTCCTAAAAAGAGGTTCGGGAGAGAGTAGTTCCAGCCTAGATATGGGGATCCTGGGAGGTGGGGAACAGCGTTGAGGGCTGTCTAGGAGCCTTGGGGACCTGGAAGGAACTTGTGACCCTGATAACTGTCAACAGTTTCCAAGAGAGCAAGACTTGTGAGTTCTTATCTTAATCCAAGCTCTCCAGGGACTCTGATACTTACTCCGGGGTTTTATCTCCCTGTCCATCAAGGTCTTTTCCTCTAATAGAAATCTCTCTCTGCTGACACAGTCCTTAAAGCCCATTCATTCCTTGTGGCTGCCTTTCCCTGGTGTTGGCAAATTGCTCAACATACCTATTCTGTAAGGGAGGCAGTATTTTGGCCCAGTGTTTCAAAAGATGCTACTAAAATTATCAAGGTGGAACATTCATACCATAAAGGGCACACAGTGTTAAAAAGCATTGAGGAAATTGTAAGTGACAGGAGGAGCCCCATTGTCGTGTGGTTTGCCATGTAGTGGTGAATCTGCTGTCACAGACATAGTGGAATGGTGGCCAGAGGGCATGGGTTAGGGAAACCAAGGCAGGGATCCCACACTGGACGGGACAGGGAGACATCCATAGAGCCCTTCATCTACTTGACCATGGGAAATGGGATTCCCTTTAGGCAACCCCAGGCCCTTTCCTCTACCCCTCTCCTAAATAACTGATATGGAAGGGATTTTAGATATCTACCCTGTTCTTATTTCAAAGGGAAGGTCTTAGCTGAGCACTGGAAGAACTTGCCCATGTCACCCAGTGGCTCAAACTCAGGTCTTTCCAGATCCTGGTACAGAGTTCTCACTAAGATACCTCTCTATGATATCAAAGGACCCAGTCTTAACTCTTTTTTAAGTGTCAGAGCATTTGACTCTGGATTCTTGATGGAAAAAGGCTATCATGGAAGAGGGCACCATTTAGCAGTGGTGATGGCCAAGGGGCCTGGGAAAGCTCTGAGAATTGGTTCTTGGGCAGTCGTGTTCACATGAGACAGATGCCCACAGGAAAGACTGTGCTGGGAGATGTTCGGTAGGGCAGGAAACCATGGGAAGGGGCTATTTAAGAGTGCTTGAAGAAGTGCAGGCAAAACAAAACAAAAAATCATTTAATTTTGAAATTTTAAAATTATTTCTGTTTATAAATGAATTGGATATTAAAGTTCCTATGTCACTGACTTGGCCATATTCCTTGGTCCTAGCTTTTATATGAAAGCAACTAATTGTTGTTGCTGTTGTTAGTTGCTGTGGACTCAGGTCCAATTCATGGTGACCCCATGTACAACAGAACAAAACGTGGCCTAGTCCTGTGCCATCCTTATAACCATTGATATCTTTGAGCCCATCATTGCTGCCACTATGTATTTTGAGGGTCTTCCAAACTAGAAGACTCATCTTCTAGCATTGTATCAGGAAGTATTCTGTTGTGATCCATTCCAGATCAGTTTTCACTGGCTAATTTTAGAAGTAGATTGCCAGGCCTTTCTTCCTAATCTGTCCTGGTTTGGAAATTCCACTGAAGCCTATTTACCATGGGTGGCCCTGCTGGTCTTTGAAATATCAGTGGCATAGCTCCCATCACTATAGCAACATACAAGGCACCCAGTATGACAAAATGGCAGGCAGATGGTAATAACTCATAGTTTGTTGTTGTTGTTATGTGCCGTGGAGTCAGACCTGACTCATAGTGACCCCTCCTTGGGTTTCCGAGGTGGTATTACTACGGAAGTAGATTGCCCAACCTTCCTTCCAAGAAGTGGCTGGTGGATATGAACTGCCTGCTTTCTGGTTAGCAGTCAAGTGCCTTAGACACTATGCTACCAGAGCTCTTATAACTCATAGTAGGTAATATTTACTATGTGCTAGGTGTCCCTGGGTGATGTTAACAGTTAACATGTTCAGCCACTAGCGGAAAGGTCAAAGGCTTGAGTCCTCTCAGAGGCACCACAGAAGAAAGCCTTGGTATCTACTTCTGAAAAATCAGCCATTGAGGACTCTGTTTGGCATACTTTCTACCCTGACACACGTGAAGTCACCATGAGTTGAAATCAACTCAATACCAACCAGTTACTAAGTGCTTATAACATCTTACCCTGAACTAACCCTATGAAGTGGGTCCCATTATTTTCCCAGTGTTGTAAATGAAGAAACTCAGGCTGAGCATGAGAAAAGAACTTACCTGAGGTTATCCAGCTGGGATTTCAACCTGGGAGCCTGTCCTTCTCCTGTCTGGTTTCCCTTCAGTCCACTTTCCACCCCAGAGCCAAACCACAATGATCTTTTGTTCCCCGCTTAATCTTTTATGAATGTGTGCTGGAAGGTATCACTGTCCAGCCAGTGAAAGAAGCTCATAGGAGGTGAGATGGCTTAAGATTGGTGGTACCTGCCCCCAAGGTCACAAACTGTTCCGCTCAGAGTCAAGCCAAGATTCCCCAAGGGGTACAGCCAGGCTCAACAACCAACTGGTTGGCACTAATCAGTCTTTAGACATTGGAGCCTGTGCTCTCAGCCACTTGGTCTTCTCCCCCATCTTTCCTAGGTCAGGAGGGTTGAGGCAGGGATGAGTTTCAAAGAGGCTGGACATAGGCGGTAGCAACTGTAAGGGCTTAAATGCTGGGAAGCCCATGGCCTAGGGTTTGGGCCCCAGGAGAAGGCAAGTGGGGCAGCTGTGTTGCTGACCCCACCCTCCCTCTTGGGCTGGGATCCCTTGGGATCTGTCTTTCTCCCCACATCCCATGCTCCCTGGATCCAGACTGCATGCCACCTAAACTGTCCTATTTCCTTTCTAGGCTGACAAGAAGGATCCCCAAGGCAACGGCACTGTGGCTGGGTTTGAGCTACTTCTTCAGAAACAATTGAAAGGCAAACAGATGCAGAAGGAAATGTCAGAATTCATCCGGGAAAGGTGAAGCCTGGGGCCCTTTCCAGCTTTGGGGCTGCTGACTGTCCCCACTGTGGCCTCTTTGCCTGAGGGGAGTGAGCAGTAGGCACGGCCAGTGCTGGGGATGGGGCATGAGCACTGTGCACCCAGCACTGGGCATGGTTAGCACTAAGGGGAGCTTAAGACTAGAGTCACAGACTTGTGACCCCAAGACAAATAAGGCCAGTAGATGTGCTGCTTTGGTCTTTGGAGTGGTTTTGAAGATTTGAACCAACATTTGAAATCTAGATCTAGCATCTCTAGAGAAAAGAGAAGGTCTGGCAGTAGTCACTCTGCATCCCTTATGCAGCAGTTGGCTGGAGCTGAGTAGCAACTCCTCCCTCTAGAGGGAACATTTGTTTCTAGTTTGCCATAGTCTCTCCCACTCCGTATTGCCTGCCACACAGACTGCTTTGCTCCTTTACTCACCTTCCTGGTGTTCATTTGAAGCACTTGATCATAACAGAAAAGAGTATTAACTTCCAATTCAACTCTGAGCCAAACCTGTGGCCCAGGCCTGGGGAAACAGAATCCCCAGTAACCTATCCCCAACTTCATACACACCAGTATGCCATTATCTCTGCCTCTAGAAAGCTCATTCTAATGGGGAGTCAGACAAAGTATGTTGAGCACAAGAATGATAATAGTGGTTTGTCCAGAGAGTTTGGAACATAGATGAGGGAACAGTGAATTCAGCCTGGTAGAGTCACAGAAAAAGCAGGAGTTCTATCAGACTCTTGAAGGCAGAATAGGAAGATTGCATCCTTCTCTGTCTCCCTCTTTTCTTCCCTCCCTCTTCCTGAGTTCTGAGACTTTGTTAAGTGCACATGTATGCACAAACCCCACACATGCACCGCGCCCATGTGTATGTATGTACTCCTCACACACATGCATGCACATATCCCACACACCTACAGATGCCTATGTACACACATGTACACATTTTGCCTTCACATACAATGTGAAAGGACACACATGAGCATACCTTGTATGTATGCACACACACACATCTTTCCATCTGAAATTTACAAGGCATACGGAAATATTCACAGCAAGCTGTTGTTGTTATGTGCCTTTGAGTCGGACCTGACTCATAGCAACCCCTCCTTGGGTTTCCGAGGCAGTAACACTATGGAAGTAGATTGCCCTTCCTTCTGAGGAGTGGCTGGTGGGTTGGAACCTCCAGCCTTCTGGTTAGCAGTCAAGTGTCTTAGGCACTGTGCTACCAGAGCTCCCATTCATAGCATAGTAATGTATTTTTTAAATATTTCTTTTTTAAATTTATAATGATAATAATAACCAAGTTGTAATGTTTTGGTACTTTAAAGCACCCCTTTTCCTTAGGAAGACCTGTTTCCTATTTGTATAATGAAATCTTTATTTTATGATCCATTAGACTGGAAGGAAGTTGAGAGGTTACACAGCTCAGGTAGGAGAAAACAATAGTAGAACAAATGTTGTACCCTGCAGAGCTTTCCTTTCAGAGTGATGGACAAGACTCTCTGAAGCCCTACTCTCAGGGCCAGCTCAGGGTCTCACAAGCACAGAGGCCCAGGGGATCACTTAGGCAGTGAACAATACCTCTGAAAACACGTTGAACACAGATGTGCCAGCTAATACAGAACAGCCCGGGAGAATTGTCTTGAGAATGTGTCAAGCAAGGCCCTGCCTTCTGGAAGCTAAAGCTATGGCTAGTTCTCTCTCCAGGGAAATGGAGGGAGCTGCAGCTATGGGTACTGCCTGGTTTCCATGGAGATACATATGCCCTGTAGGCTTGTCAGTTACAGGCATTGGGAGAGGGGACCACTGGGAGATGTTTCATCCCAACTGCAGAGGGGCTGAGGCATCTCTGAGGGTCTAAACCCAGAGGTCTGAGTTTGGAAGGAAGTGGAGACAGCACAGGGTGTCTCTTGTGGTCCATCACAAGTTGTATGTATGTATTTGAGCATGTCCCTTGTCTCCTGGGGGCTGTGCAAATGGCAGTATTTCAGTCCTGTTGTTGTTAGGTGCCACTGAGTCAGCTCTGACTCATAGCAACCCTATGTAGAACAGAACGAAACACTGCCCAGTCCTGTGATCAGATAGTGTTTCACTGCTATTCATAAGATTTTAACTGGCCAATTCTTTGAGAAGTGGATGACTCCTTCTTCTGAGTGTGTCTTAGTCTGGAAGCTCTGCTGAAACCTTACTACCATGGGTGACCCTACTGGTATTTGAAATACCAGTAGCCTCCAGCCTCACAGCAACATGAAAGTCATCACAGTATGACAAACTGACAGATGAATGGTGGAACCACTCAGTCCTAGGAATCAAAAAAAGCCATTTCTCCCCAAGTCGACTCCAACTCATGGTGACCCCATGTGTGTCAGAGTAGAACTGTGCTCTGGAGGGTTTCAGTGACTGCCTTTTCAGAAGTAGATCCCCAGGCCTTTCTTCCTAGGTGCCTCTGGGTAGTCTCTAACCTCCAACCTTTTGGTTAGCAGCTGAATGTGTTAACCATGGAAACATTGCATTTTGCAGATGAGGAGATAGATGTTCAAACAGTTTTATTTATTTATTTATTAAAAAAAAAAAAAAAAAAACACATCTCTATGTCAGATGGACAAATAAGACCCACACACTTTCATCAAGCTTACAATCGAGCTGTTTCCTTACACAGTAGTTCCAACCCATCCTCTAGCACCAAGAGAGCTTAAATTTGGGTTTTCTCCCTTTGCAGGATAAAGATTGAAGAAGAATATGCAAAGAACTTAGCTAAGCTTTCTCAGAACTCCTTGGCAGCCCAGGAGGAAGGGTGAGTTGGGAGGAAAGTGATGGGTGTGGGGTGGATGAGAGGAAATTAGGAATGGGGATCCCTTTTCATTTAATGTCTGCTTCACTCATCACTGGCATGGGCCCATGTTGGATGGGGAAATCCCCTTATGCCTGGCTCAGGTGGGCACCCATGCTCAGGTGGGCACCCATGGCTCAGGTGGCACCCATGGCTCAGGTGGGCACTCATGGCTCAGGGTGGGTGCCTCCATGATATCTTCTCTGTAGTGACCAAGGACCTCCTACCAGATGTCAGAATATGTCAGAATCCTTTCTGCCTTGTCCCCTGGTAGCCAGACACCAGCCCCTGGATATCCACCCCACCGACCCTTTCTCTGGGGCCAGGCTGATAGAAAACTGATACCCAGCATCTTCTGTGGGCCAGACTCCCCAGCATCCCTCCTTCAGCTCTGATCATCCAGACTTCATTGAATGGGACCTGGGCTAGAGGGAGGAGGCTAAGCCCAGCCCTCGCAGCCACAGAGCAATTTCTAGTGGCAGAAGGACTTCAGCCTTCTTTGCTCCTTCTGTTAAAAAAAAAAAAAAAAACCACTCAGGATGTTAGAGTTGAAAGTGTCCTCAGGGGTCCTCTCTCTAACCCTTCTTCTCTCCAGTGACATCTCTGAACTCCTCCTACAACAGGAAGTGGACTCCCAAGGAAGGAAGACATTTTCCCGGGGGATGGAGTAGCTCTCAGAGAGCTGTTTTGTTATATTATATTGAAACCTTCTGGGGACAGAGGTTTTGCCAACCAAATGTGGCTTTGATTAAATCCTCTGCTTAGGCTGGCTGTGCAGCCAACCAGCCTGCACTGAATGGTTTCCACCAACTCAGCCAGCCACAGGCAGCCAGACAGGGCCAGTGTCTTTTCCACAGATGTAAATGGGGTCAGCTCCAGACCCTCTTCTGCTGAGTGTACGAGCCTGAGATGGGGGCAGGAAGGAGGTCCATGGGAGAGTCACCCTTTCTGCCTGGGAAGGGAGCTTTCCTAATCATCTCCATGCACGGCAACTACTATGCAGCTCTGAAGTCTTCTGGCTTCTACCTCCTTGGCCTGGGCTGCTTTCAGGGATACTCTGTGCAGGCAACATGCTCAGCATATGCTCCCAACCCAAGCAACCCAGCTCCACAACCCAGGCCTGCACCCACATGACATCCACACATGCACATACAAACGCAGGTATATGCATTCAATACCTTTGTAGCCAGTACATGTGTATCATCAGTTCTCAATTACAACCTACATATGTGTACTTGCACTATCCCCACTGCATGTGCACACTCACCACATGCCCACACATACTGGCGTGCACACCCTGGGGTGGGAACACATCGACTCCTCCCAACACACACACACACACACACACACAAATGTGTAACTCAGCTATTTTGCTTTTACACGTTGTTGTTTTTATGTGCCGTCGAGTCGGCCCCGACTCATAGCGACCCCTCCTTGGGTTTCCAAGGCAGTATCACTACAGAAGTAGGATTGCCCAACCTTCCTTCCGAGGAGTGGCTGGTGGGTTTGAACCGCCAGCCTTCTGGTTAGCAGTCAAGTGCTTTAGCCACTATGCTACCAGAGCTTTGGATATTTAAAGCACTCCAGCTTGCAACTTTTCAAAGTGCAACACTGGAGCCTAGAAATTTGGGAAAGCCTAAGAAAATGCAGGTAGTGAAGACTCAGGCTGCTTTTGCAACTTGAGGGCTGTGTCCAAATTATATTTCTTAGGGCATGTGCTCATAGGAGTAGGAGCTCTGGTGGGGCTGTGGTTAAAACATTGGGCTGCTAACCAGAAGGTGGGTGGTTTGAACCCACCATCTTTTCCATAGGAGAAAGATAAGGCAGTCTTCCTCTGTAAAGATTTACAGCTTTGGAAACCCTATGGAGCAGTTCAGCTCTGTCCTATAGGATCACTATGAGTCAGATGGCTGAACTTCTTCCAAGATAGATTTGTTCATTCTTCTGGCAGTTCATGGTGTATCTAATATTCTTTGCCAAAGCCATAATTCAAAGGCATCATTCCTTCTTTATTGTCCAGCTGTCACACGCATATGTTATTGTTGTTGTTGTTGTTGTTATGTGTCGTGGGTTTCCAAGGCAGTATCACTATGGAAGTAGATTGCCCAACCTTCCTTCCGAGGAGTGGTACATATGAGGCTATTGAAAATATCATGGCTTGTATCAGTCACACTTTAGTCTTCAAAGTGGCATCTTTATTTATAACTCTTTAAAGAAGTCTTTTGGAGGAGCTTTGCCCAATGCAGTACATCATTTGATTTTTTGACTGTTGCTTCCTTGGGCATTGATTGTAAATCCAAATGAAATGAAATCCTTGACAACTTCAATCCTTTCTCTGTTTATTATGATGTTGCTTATTGGTCTAGTTGTGAGGATTTTTGTTTGCTTTATGTGGAGTCAGAATCCATACTAAAGACTGTAGTCTTTGATCTTCATCAATAAGTTCTTCAAGCCCCTTCACTTTCAGCAAACAAGATTGTGTCATCAGCATATCCCAGGTTGTTAATGAGTCTTCCTCCAATCCTGATGCTGTGCTCTTCATACAGTACAGCTCCTCCGATTATTTGCTCAGTGCACAGATTGAATAAATATGGTGAAAGAATACGATCCTGACACACACTTTGCTCATTTTAAACCATGATGCCTATGGACCATTGAAATATTTGGGATAGACCTATCTAACTATATGTATTTTTTAAGTTGTTGTGGTAAAATCATATTTAACAACAACAAAAAAGTCCAAACTCATCGTTCTCAAGTCAATTCTAACTCATAGCAACACTGTAGCACAGAATACAACTGTCCCCAAAGGGTTTTCCAAGGCTGTAAATCTTTATGGAACAGGCTGCCTCATATTTCTGCCATAGATCCACTGGTGGTTTCAAACCATTGACCTTTCGGTCAGCATCCGAGCACTTTAGCCATTGCACCATCAGGGCTCTTCAGATATAGCAAAGCATTTGACAGTTCAACATTTCTGACACGTACAATTCAGTGACATTGGTAACATTCATCATGCTATGCAACCATCAGCACTATTTGTTTTCAAATTAGCCTACCACCATTAGCAGAAACTCAGTACCCCCTAAGCAATGACACCCCTTTCTCTCTGCCTTCCACCTTTTGTAATCACTAATTTGGTTTCTATACATTTGCCTGTTCCACACTGAGTGAGAGCATACAGCATTTGTCATTTTGTAAGTGACTAATTTTGCTCAGCATGATGTTTTCAAGGTTCATCCCTGTTGTGGTGTGCGTCAGAACTTCATTTCTCTGTATGCCTGAGTAGTACTCCATTGTATGCAAGGACCACAGTTTTTTTATCCATTCATGTGTTGACAGACATTTTAAGCATTTTCCATCTTTTGGCTGTTGTGAATACTGCTGCAGTGAACGTTGGTGTATGTGAATATCTTTTTTTAATACACTTTTATTTTCAGAGCAGTTTCAGGTGCACAGAAAATGCATATATTCCCTTCCAATGCAAAAAATTCCCTCCCTTATTACTGACATCTGCATTCCTGTGGTACATATCTTACAACTGTTGAAGTAATACTGAAACATTTTAATTAATACTGATTTTAACTAAAATCCATCATTTTCATTAGGGTTTGGTCTTTGTGTTTTATAGTCCTATGGGTTTGGGAAGAAGCTCTAGTGGTGTGGTTAAAGCAATTCAGTTGCTAACCAAAAGGTCAGCGGTTCAAACCTACCTACTGCTCCATGGGAGAAAGGTGGAGCATTCTACTTCCGTTAAGACTTACAGCCTTGGAAACCCTGTAGGGAAGTTTCATTCTGTCCCATAAGGTCACTGTGAGTCATAATCGACTCAGTGGCAGTGGTTTGGGTTTTTTTTTTTTTTTTTCCCTTAAATGATTTTGGCAAATGCTTAATGCCACACGTTCACCGTTACAGTATCATGCAGAAAGAATAATTTCACTGCCCTAAAAATGCCCCTTGCTTTACCTGTTCCTCCCTCCCCATAAGCCCCTGGAAACCACTGTTCATTTTACTGTCTAGTTTTGCCTTTTTCAGAATGTCATTTAGTTACAAGCATATAGTGTATAGTGCTTCCAGACTGGGATTTGAATGTTTGGAATGAAGTCTGCCACCTGTGACTGCCTACATTGGAGGGGGTACTGAAGACATGGCCTTGAGCATAAAACCATGCTCTCTCCTCCTCCCCCTGCTCCTCAAATGGCATTCTCAGTCTGTAACCATGGTCACCATTACTCTGCTGAAAGACATGTGCTCACACAAACTCTTGGTACCATCTAGAACCTTTTTGGCTTCAGAGGCTCTTGTGTGTATCTCCCTTAGCTTCTCAGTGTAGCTCAGCTGCAGGGGCAAAACCTTTACATCATCCCACCTTACATAGATGCTTTGAACTCAGACTACTGCATTTTACTCAAGATCTTTGTCCATTTTGAGTTCATCTGTGTGTATAGCAGAAAGTAAGAGTTGAGGTTCATTTTGTACCATATGGATAAATAGTTGCCCAGCAACGTTTGTTAAAAAGTCCATCCATTGCCTATCAAAACACCTTGGCATCTTGGTTGCACCTCAGTTGACCATCTGTGTGTGAGTTTATTTCTAGACTGTGTATTCTGTTCCACAGATCTATAGGATGACCACAATTGCTTCTGCATCCTTCTTTCCCCCACCCTGGACCATTTACCTACCTGTTCAATCAGGCAGGAGGCTAGGCCCACCCAGAGGATGCAGATATCCTAACAGGACTTCCTGGAGCTAAGGCCCTTCCTGACATTTGCCCGCAGCTGTGTCACCTGTTTCTCACGCCAACTGGGGTCACCCCAGGGAATCTGTCTTTGCTGCTGGACTCCTGATAAAATCAGCCAGGCATTTCCCCATAAACACCCATGGCAGCTTCAGCCAGAACCACAGTCAGTCAGGCCTGGACTTTGATCAAAGGGATTGGTTCTGCCTGGTAATTCTTAGCTGTGGGCTGCTTTGCTCGAAACCCAGAAGCCTCGCAGCATGTTTTCTTTTAATCAGCTTTTGCCACTGAAGTTTAATGAATTCTTGGGGTGGGGGGCCAGGAGTGGCTTCTTGATGAAATTAAGTCAGCTGAACATTCAGCCAGGATTACTGGCTGTGTTTAAGAGGTCTTGAAGAATGAAGTAGGGGTGTCATTTGGAAGGTCAGCAAAGTCAAAGAGATACAAATAATGAAGAAAGTGGCATGAGGGCCTATATTTCAAAGACTTGGGGACTTTATAAGTATTCTCTACTTGCTTAGAGAACTGGACCATTCTCTAGTAAGCTGTAAGCTGTATTAAGGGCTCACAACCTACTGGTACAAATAGCACCACAGAGAAGCTGCTAAGGAGGGCACTGGAGAGTCTGCATTCCAGAGCCCCAGCAAAAACGGCAAGGAGGCCACATGTTCTGACCTCCTCTAACCCCACAAGAGGAAGACAGGATTACCAGCAGTAACCCAAGGCCTATTCCTGCCAGGCCAGACATGCTGCCTCCCCCTTCCAGCCCTTGCTCCAACTGTTCCTCCCAAAGCACCCACTACTTCTCTTCTGGGTTCGATAATTCACTGCAGTGGCCACGCAGAGCTCACAGATTATGGGGTTTATTAGGGAAGCACCACAGGCTACAATTCAAGTTCAGGAAAAATGCTCAGTCTCTCTCCCAGCCCACCATCCCTCAGCCAACAGTCTCTCACAGTCTCTTTCCCAGCAGTGCATGTCTCTCAGTGTCTCACTCAGCAATGCGTGTCTCTAGAGTCTCTTTCCCAGCAGCACGTGTCTCTTTCCGGAGCGCATGTCTCTTTCAGCAGCACGTCTTCCTCAACCGGCAGTCAGAGAAAGTTCTGCCTCTAGGAGGCCTCCTTTTGAGCCCGGCAGGGTGGACGAATTAGCCAATCATATCATCAGAACTCTAAGCACCTGAGAGAGAGTGGGCACCTCCCAGAACATTTTTTTGTGCCACTCCCAACAGAAATACTCCAAGTGGACAACTTCAGCAATCAGGAGCTCCTCAGTTGCTCATAGAAAATCCCACCTTGGAGTTTACAAAGACTTATGGGTAGAAAAGCCACACTAAGTAATTTACTACACCGCAGCCCCACACACACACACACCAAAAAAAAAACACACCTCACTGCCATTGAGTCGATTCCAACTCACAGCGACCCCCATTGGATTTCCGAAGTGGTAAATCTTTACAGAAGTAGATTGCCCCATCTTCCTTCCATGGAGTGGCTGGTGGGTTTGAACCACCAACCTTCTCGTTAGTATTCAAATGCCTTAGGCACTACGCCACAAGACTCCTCCCATTCCAGAGCAAAGTAGTTACAAACTCAGACTGGTCCATCCTTGCCTCTCCTGGAAGCTAACGCCTGGGAATTACTTATAAGCAGGGTGGCATGGCACCTTCCATCTATTCTTCCTTGATTTACCAGCAGGCATTTGGACCCCTCGTCAATGAATGGAGGACTGGTAGAAAAGCAACAGTGATAACAATGAAGATGCTTAACTGCACCTACTTTCCTCTTACACCTCCCCAGGTCTTGTAAGCCTCTTGGCACCAGATATTTGTCCAGTCTGATATAGCCTGTTCCCTTAGATTCCTTGTCTTTGAGTTGATGGTCTTTTGAGTTGATAAAAGATGCTCATGTTGTTTTGTGCCTCATCCAAGTCCAAAGTCTCAGGTATTACATGAGACATGGGGCTGAGACCTTCTGTCCCACCTCAGGAAGGGCTAAGGACACTGACCTGAGATTGGTGCAGCTTACTCTCTCAGTGGTCCTGAGTCTGACAGCCTCCTTTGTGTTTCAGCTCTCTGGGAGAAGCATGGGCCCAGGTGAAGAAGAGCCTTGCAGATGAGGCTGAAGTTCACCTCAAGTTCTCTGCCAAGGTAACCTCTCCCTGCAGCCTTTCAAGGCTGGCCACATATAGTGGTGTGCTGGGAAGCATCTAAAAACTCTCCAGTTTGTTGTGTATGCCAATTTCCATGGTGTAAATTTCAAGCTACCAACATGACCTTACTGAACAAAGAGTTGGAAAGAGATGTACAGTAAATGATAAATAACCTCAAGAGCAGAAATAATAGTAAAATGTAGTTAGGAGATGATGCATGTGAATATCCATTACCTTTGTGTTTAATATAATGTATTTTATTGTAAGTTTAGATAAATTGATTTTTAATGATAGCTGTGTTTAACAACCAGTTTGCAAAATTCCTGAAAGTACAGCTTTCCAGTTTTATAAGTCAGTGTGAGCCAGTCCAGCACACCTGTGTGGATACCCCTCATGTCCTCGAGTGAACCTCTGACAGATGAAACCCTAGTCTTGCTTTGCTGGTCTTTCAAAGGAGCATATCAGTGTGTTCCTTTGCTTGATGTCAGGAAATGCTAGACTCTGCCAAAGGGAAATTGTGTTTATTTGTTCATTGCTGCCATTGCAGAATTTCATAATATGAATGCCACTTGCTCCATTTGGCTCCAAAGACTCTAGCATTGGCATTGTACCTTTCATAAGGACAAGGATGTTTTTGACCTTTTCACCCTATCTTCAGTACTCAGAATGGTGCCCAGTTCATAATAGATACTTAACAAACATTTTCTGGATTAATGAATATAAGAAAGCCTCTGATTACAGCACACTCTACCTGTCAGTTTTTCAAGTGAAAAATAAGCTAAGTAGAAAAGTGAAATAATTCATACTAAGTTGTGAATGACTGATGCCACTAGCCTTTTAAAGGTAGAAGACACTTAAAAGTGAGACCATCCTAGTCATCCTTGCTTACTGAGAGTCCCTCACTGGCCATACACATTAACCAGAAAGGGCATTCAGGTGAAGTGCTTAAATTATCTGAGCACCCTCATACATGGTTGCTCCTTCTCAGGGCTTCCACATTGGTACTCCCTGATCCTTTCTTTTCTAGCACTTTTCTCACCTCCTTGCAGCCCCCTGCTTTGGGGTCCCCATGTGATATGAGTCCTATGAGGACAGGAATTGGTTTTTAAACCCACAT
Source organism: Orycteropus afer afer (assembly GCF_000298275.1). Taxonomy (NCBI): domain Eukaryota; kingdom Metazoa; phylum Chordata; class Mammalia; order Tubulidentata; family Orycteropodidae; genus Orycteropus; species Orycteropus afer. The sequence continues at coordinate 368,388 of NW_006921786.1, read as the reverse complement.
CTCCTCACACCCATGGTGATGGTCTGCACACAGAAAAAGCAAGAATTAATGACTCAAACCACTGAGGCATGTAAAAGAAGCTAATAAATGGTAAAGAAATGATGAGCAAAAGAGACAGTGCTGTTACCAGCTCCCTGCTTCTAAAAGATGTCACTGCTCCAAGATCGAGCTGACACTCACATATGAGTAAGAATTCCCTGGGTTAAGAGCACACTAACCTTGTTACACTGAATGCTTCACAAGATAATTGCCACTCAAGCCCTGGGGGAGAAGGGAACTAACTCTATGAATTGGTCTCTTTTTTGCCCATGCATAGGAAACATCAAGTTATGTTTAAGCTGAGGATCATGGATCATCTATCTCCTAGGTCTCCCTTCTCCTATCCTAGCCTCCAACAGCTCTGTTCTTTGCAGGGGTAGAACTCTCCATTGACTGCATAGCCCAATGGGAAGGTAGGGGCTGGGAGCCAGATCTGCAGGCCTCTGAAAAATTGCTTGCTGGGTCCAAGAGAATCCTGGTGGGATTTACTCACTACCAGCAGGAACTTCTCATTCTTTCTTTTTTTAATAGACTGTTTTTCAGAGCAGTTTAGGTTTATAGAAAAATTGTGCAGAAAGTACAGAGAACTCCATAATCCCCCTCTACTCCCTGTACAGTTTCCCTTGTTATTAACTTCTTTCATTGGTGTGTATACAGTGACAACTAATGAACCAATATTGATACATTATTGTTAACTAAAGTTCATAGTTTACATTGAGATTCAGTCCGTGTTGTACAGGCTTATGGGTTTTGACAAATGCATGTCATGTATCCACCGTGACAGTATCATTCAGGATAGTTTTGCTGCTCTAAAAATGTCCATCTGTGACTCCCGATTCTGGATTGCTTGTAGAGTACTGGACAGGTGATTGGGACATTCTCAGAATTGGGAATGGTGATGTAAGTGTCCTAGATGTTTATGTACATGATCAAACTGATCTTACTTGATTTTATCAACAACCATGCAAGATGTTGTTGGTAGTTGCCCTAAAGTGACCCCATGCAGAACAGAATGAAATGCTGCCTGGTCCTGCATTATCTCCATGATCCATTGTGGATCGGACCATTGTGATCCATAGAGTTTTCATCGGCTGAATTTTGGAAGTAGATTTTTTTTTTTTTTTCTTAATAACGTTTGGAAGTAGATCACCTAATTCATCTCAGTCTGGAGCTTTGCTGAAACCTATTGGGCATCATTAGAAACACACAACATGCTGACGGATGGCTAGTGGCTATGCATGAGGCATATTGGCTGGGAATCAAACTTGGATCTCCTGCGTGAGAGGCAAGAATTCTACCACTAAACCACTGCCACTCTCACCCCCAAGATGCAAGATAGACATCTCCGCTTCACAAAGGAGAAGTAGACAGAGATTAACACACAGCCCATGGCCGTGAAGCTCAGTAGACTCAACTATTGAGGGAGTGGAGGAAGGGTCTGAGCCAATGGGAGACTGGATCCCCAAGCCTCTTCTTCAGACAGCACCCTCTCTTCAGGCTGACCAGTGGTGCTTAACACTCTGCTCTTGAGAAGTGGTCCTCTGTCTCTTATGAGCCTATCCCCAGAGTAGTACAGGTGGTCCCAAGTCAGGGCAGACCTCATCATTCAGCTGATGAATGTCCATACAAACTAGATTTTTCCATGAGAGCTCTACTGCTTCTAGCCTGCCAGAGGGGCTCTGTCAGTCAGTGTGGGTGGCCTTGGAAGATCATAGAAGCAGCCCTGCAGTCTTCTGGCACCTTCTGGAGGAGAAAAGTGGCCCATTGATTTATTTGCCCTGGATAATACGGCTCCCTATGTGCAAAGCCCATTTTAATGTCTGCTCCAAAAGCTTATTGAAATTCTGCTCTGAATGTTCTATGTCAGTGGAAAACATGCTTTAAGACATGCAATTTTGTTAAGGCATTCTTTCTGACTTCTCTAGTCTGCTAGCTCCAGCCATTGTTCATAGCAACAGGCTGTTAAAGAAATAAGATTGCTGGATACAAAGGAAGTTACACCTGGCTCCGGCTAGAGAAGAGAAAATTGCAAAACTCCTTCTGATGGGAAGAAAACTAATCTTGCAATAGAGGCTGTGCATTCAGCCAGAGGATTTGGGGGGGCATTGGGAATCAGAAGACATGATTTTTAATCTCAATTCTATCACTGACACGGAGTCCCTGGGTGGTGCAAACAGTTACACCCATGCATGTTAACTGAAAGGTTGGAGGTTCAAGTCTACTCAGAGGCACCTCAGAAGAAAGGCCTATAGATCTGCTTTTTAAAAATCCACCAGTGAAAACCCTGTGGAGCACAGTTCTACTCTGACACACATGGGGTTGCCAGAAGTTGGAGTCAACTCTAAAGCAACTATTTTTTTCATCACTAACAAGCTTCGTGACCTTGGGCTAGTCCCTTAATATCTCTGGGCTTCAGCTTCTTCGCGTGTGAAATGAAAAGTTTGGACCAGATTGGTATCTTTCAAGGTTATTTGACTGTGACCCACAGTAAGAAATACATTCTCATGGCAACTCAGAACACACATATATATGTAGAGGCATAGAGCTACATACAGTTACTCACACATAAATGTTGTTGTTGTTGTTAGGTGCCATCAAGTTGGTTCTGACTCAAAGCGGCCCTCTGTACAACAGAACAGACCACTGTCGGATCCTGCACTGTCCTCACAGTCTTTGCTATGCTTGATTGAGCTCATCGCTGCAGCCACTGTGTCAACCCATCTCATTGAGAATCTTCCCCTTTTCCACCGGCCCTCTACTTTACCAAGCATAATGTCCTCTCCAGGATTGTTCCCTTCTCACAATATGACCAAACTATGAGAGACTCAGTCTGGTTATTCTCGCTTCTAAGGAGTATTCTGATTGTACTTTCTCCAAGACAGATGTGTTCATTTTTCTAGTACGTTCAGTATTTTCACCAACACCACAACTCAAATAAATCAATTCTTCTATGGTCTTCTTTATTCATTGTCCAGCTCTCACATGCTGATGAGGCTTTTGATAATACCATGGCTTGGGTCAGGTGCACCTTAGTCTTCAAATGACATCTTTACTTTTTAACTTTTGAAAGAGGTCTTTTGCAGCACATGTTCCCAATCCAATATGTCGTTTGATTATGTGCAATATGTACATAAATCACTGAAACAAATGTTTCAAGAAGCAGTATTTATCCTTTTACTTAAAATGTACTCTGATATTTTCTACTCAGGATTATTCAGTTGTCATCAAAAAGCTGGTCCTGACCCACTAAATTGATTTCACAACTCTTTGCAACCCACCACGTGAAAAACACCAAATTTCTTTTAACTTGAAATATCTTTTATTCTCTTCTGATGTGTGAGCTAAAAGAAAAAGGAGACTCCAAGTGGCAGAAGTTCTGAAAAGGCAGAATGACCAGCTCTCATAGCCTGGTGGCAGAGATGGAAGGCTCCTGTGCATTAAAAAGATGAACGCTTGGCAGGGGAGTGCATTTTGACAACAGGCCAAAGTGCATGAAGACAAACTCTCAGGGAAGACTTCTGATTCCTTGTTAAACAAAGATGCTTAAAAGTTAAAAATGAGGAAAAAAGACAGCACATCAACTTTTAAATATAACAAATCTTTTGACAGTACTTAAAATGTAAACGGAGAACTCATGAATCTTCCTCTATGGAATTGAATCACCCCTGACAGCTAGAAACATCATGTTTCCAGAATATCATTTGGAATTTTAGAAAGGCACTTTTGTCTATTGGCAGGTTCCTTAGTCCTTGCCCAAACCACAGAACCTGGGCTAAGGAATTCTTAACTTCGGAAAACTCCCCGGCCCCGGCTCCCCAGGTCACTCCTGGAAACATCACCATCTGGTACTCACTAGCTTTCCAAGTCATCAGGAAGAGACCTCAAAGTTACTGAGTCAACAGGCTGAGTTAATCACTGGAGATTCCTGTCTCAGTTAACTCAGCTCACTGCCGTCAAGTCGGATCTGACTCATAACAACTCCTCCTTGGGTTTCCAAGGCAGTATCAATTCGGAAGTAGATTGCCCAATCTTCCTTCCGAGGAGTGGCTGGTGGATTTGAATCGCCAGCCTTCTAATTAGCAGTCAAATGCCTTAGGCAGTATGCCACCAGAGCTCCCTCTAGTGCCACCTGAACAGAACTATCACAAGAAGGTAGCTTTAAAGAACAGAAATTTATTTTCTCACATTTCAGGAAGGTAGAAGTCCAGGTTCAAGGGGAGGTCCTTCTTTGTTGCAGCCTCTAGCAGTTGTATTGTCAGGTTGATTGGACTCACAGCAACCCCATGTGTGCCAGAGTAAAACTGTGCTCTGTAGGGTTTCAAGGGCTCTGACTTTTTGTAAGTAGATCATTAGGCTTTTTTTCCAGAGCATCTCTGGGTGGACTAGAAATGGATGCCATTGCATCTTCTGGATGTGGGCAATTCATGGAGTTCCTGGGCTTATAGATTCATCTACTTCCATCGTGAGATAGCATCTGTATTCCGCCCCCCCCCGTGTGTGTGTGTGTGTGTGTGTGTGTTTCTGTATCACTTCTGGTCTTTTTGTGACTTAGAAGTGATTAGGTTTAGGACTCATCCTACACTGGCATGATCTCATTAACATAGCAAAAGATTATATCCACAGATACAAGGGCTGGGAGTCCAACGTTGGGGAACATGGTTCAGTGTATACCAAGCCTCAATCAGAAGAGTCCCATGGCAGCTAAATTATTCTGCCTCTCCTCCTCCTCAGTGAATGCCAGATCTCTGAGGAAATAGATTTGTTCTTGTCAGCTCTCAAGTTTATACCTTCTTAATAAGCTGCCACCAGATTGGGGTGTTCTTCTATGAAAGGAAATTTCCAAGGTTTTGAAAATAATTTTACAGACATACCTCATTTTATCATGCTTCGCTTTATTGCATTTTTTAGAGACTACATTTTTTTTTCCAAAAAATTGAAGGCTTGTAGCAGCCCTGCAATGGGTGAGTCTGTTGATGCCATTTTGCCAATGGTATGTGCTTGCTTTGAGTCTTTGTGTCACATTTTGGTATTCTCAAAATATTTCAGACTTTTTTATGTTGCTGTTACATGCTTATTAATAGACTACAGTCTCATGTAAACATCATTTTATATGTACTTAGAAACCAAAAAGTTCTTGTGACTCACTTTATTGAGGTATCTGCTTTATTGCAGTGGTCTGGAACCAAACCCGCAATATTTCTAAAGCATGCCTGTATTAAAGGAGCTCTGCTGGCGTAGTACCTAAGGCATTTATCTGACTGCTAACCAGAAGGCTGGCAGTTCAAACCCACCAGCCACTCCTCAGAAGAAAGATTGGGCAATCTACTTAATACGAAATATTTATAACTAATGTCAAATACCTCCAGGAACTAGGAGGAGACCATTTGGATGGCTTGTTAGTCTTTGAAGGTTATCTGACAACAAAGCTATCTTCTTGCGCACCCCCCCCCCGGGACTGAAGCTTTTGTCATTCACCCATCAAGAAGTGATGGGGCATACACTGCAGTGGCCAAGCTAGAAGTGGTCCCTGACCTCTTGGAGCTCATTCTAAAAATAAATAAATAAATAAAACAAAACAAACTCACTGCCATCAAATTGCTTCCAACTCATAGTGACCCCCATTGGGGCTCTGAAGTGGTAAATCTTTACAGAAGTAGATTGCCCCATCTTCCTTCCATGGAGTGGCTGGTGGGTTTGAACCACCAGCCTTCTGGTTACCAGTCAAGTGCCTTAGGCACTGTGCCAGCCAAGCTCCTTTTGGAACTAGAATCATGTGTAATTGCTTGTTTAGAACTAGGAACACCTAAGTCCTTGGAGTCTCCAGAGAAAAAGACAAGGGAACAAGAGGGCCTGGTGAGGAGGAAGAAAGGAGAAGTCATGGACTCTCAGAGTTAGGATGGTATATGTCCAGGGAAGTTCACCCATCTTCCCCAGAGACATTTCTGGGGTAGAAGGAGCCTGAGATGGAGGCTGGAGCAGGCCAAATCGGGGGCACATCCTTTAGGCAGGGATGAGAAAGGGCCTGTCTCTCTATCCACACCAGTGAGTTGAGAAAGCTACCAATGTGTGCAGCCCTTGTGGGTTTCCAGCAGCCCTTGAGCAGCTCTTGTCGTGCATTCCTCGAGGTTTGGACCATCCCAGATCATCATTATATTCTCGCATTGAGTAGATGTTCAATAGCTAGAACTGACCTAAGATTATTAATTAAATGGAATCCACTTAACAATTATTCACTGTGCTAAGTGCTTGGAGACACAGAGATGAGTGACATGGTTTATGCCCTCAGAAAGCCCCTTATTTGGCAAGAAAGAGAGACAGATACCTAAGTAAAGCCCTGTAAGGAGTAAGGACTTAACTGACAAGAGGAATCTGGGTAAGTTTCACTGAGTCCAGCCTGTCTGTTCTGTAGATATGGAAATTGATGTCTCACAGGGTAAGGTGATTTTCCTAAACTGAGTTTAGTTTCCTAAACTAGGCTGCTGCCCCAGACTCTGTCCCCACCACTACCCTCCCTGCTTTCACGTGTAGCTAAAACTTCTGAAGTCCTGAATGTGTCCACCTTGCTATCTCCTTGGCAGCTTCACAGCGAAGTTGAAAAACCCCTCATGAACTTCCGAGAGAATTTCAAGAAAGACATGAAAAAGTGTGACCACCACATTGCTGACCTTCGCAAGCAGCTGGCCAGCCGCTACGCTGCTGTGGAGAAGGTGAGAGGGCCTGGGACATAGCCAGGGCAGGAAGATGAGGCTCTGCTGGATTGTGGGTAGACTGAGAGGCCTCACAGTGGCACCATATGCCAAGTCCTTTGCCCCTCATGTAGTGGGAGCAGAAGGGAAGTAGGAGCCTGGGGCCCATGCCTGACAGCCCCCACCTTACCATGGCTTGGCAGGAGCTACTTCCCCAGGGGGCTTAGATGAGTTCCCAGGGGGTCAGTGAGAGCCAGGAGAGGCTCATTTGAGCATGTGAAACTAGGAAAACCCATGTTTTTTTTGTTTATGTGTAAGAAACATATAACATGAAATTTGCCATTTTAATTCTTTATGGGTGTACAATTCAGTGGCATTAAGTACATTCACAATGTATTGTAACCATCACCATTGTCTAGTTCTAGATTGTTTTCATCACCGCAAAAGGAAGCCCTTGCTCACTAAGCAGTCATTCCCCATTCCCCTCCATCAGCCCCTGGCAACCGCTAATCCTACTTTCTGTCTCTCTGCATTTGCCTAGTCTAGATATTCCATATAAAAAACCCACTGCCATCAAGTTAACTCTGACTCATTGTGACCTCCATTGGGTTTCCAAGGCAGTAAATCTTTATGGGAATAGATTGCCCAGTCTTGCTTCTGTGGAGTAGTTGGTGGGTTTGAATCACCAATGTTCTGGTTAGCAGTCAGATGCCTTAGTCACTGTGCTACCAGAGCTCCTTGATATTTCATATGTTGTTGTTGTTGTTATGTGCCGTTGAGTTGTCTTCGACTCATAGCGACCCCGCCTTGGGTGTCCAAGGCAGTATCACTACGGAAGTACATTGCCCAACCTTCCTTCCGAGGGTGGCTGGTGGTTTTGAAATGCCAACCTTCTGGTTAGCAATCAAGTGCCTTAGGCACTAGGTGGGATCATATAATATTTGTCCTTTTGTGTCTGACTTAATTCACTCAGGGTAATGTTTTCAAAGTTCACCCATGTTGTGGCATCTGTCAGAACTTCATTTCTCTTTATGGCTGAGCCCTATTCCATTATCATGTCTATACTGTATTTTGTTTATCCATTCATCTGTTGATGGATATTTAGGTTATTTTTCCTTTTTGCTATTGTAAAATAAAGTGAGTATTGACATACAATTATCTGATCAGGTTCCTGTTTTTAAGTCTTTTGGTTATATATCAAGGAGTAGAATTGTTGGGTCATATGGTAATTCCCTTTAACTTTTTGAGGAGCTGCCAAACTGTTTTTCACTACAGCTGTACCATTTTATATTCCCACCAGCAAAGCACAGTGATTCCAACTTCACATCCTCACCAACACTGTTATTTTCCATGTTTTCTGACAGCAGCCATCCTGTTATTGTTGCTATGTGCCATCGAGTCAGACCCAAGCAGCCATCCTAGTGAGGGTGAAATAGTATCTCATTATCTAAATCCATGCTTTTGTGAGAGTTGAGCCCTGAATAGGCTGCAGGTCTACCTGGGCCCCTTTGGTCCTCACCTGGCAGATTCCCTCCTGACTGAATATCCTCCTGGCCAGGCTCCTGGCAGTTCACCTTTCTGCTCAGTGGTTGGGCAGAGAAGATGTCTAGACTGGAGGGAAGAGAGCCCTTCTCAGGGTGCTGACTCCAGGGCCACAGAGATGAGTGGGAGAAGGGGGCACATACTGCTTTGGGCACCCTAGTTCCCACCAGTTACCTTCACCAAAGGCTGTGGAGGTACTGGTGGTTAGAAAGAGGGAGAAGAACTGTGAGCTTGGGTGCAGTGATGAAAGGCAGGCCTGGGGAATGGGCGCTGACACTGCCAGCCTTTTAACAATGATTTAGAAAAAAAAAACAAACTCATTGCTATTGAGTTGGATCTCTGGTGGCATAGTGCCTAAGACATTTGCCTGCTAACCAGAAGGCTGGTGGTTCAAATCCACCAGCCACTCCTCAGAAGGAAGGTTGGGCAATCTACTTCTGTAGTGATACCACCTTGGAAACCCAAGGAGGGATAGCTATGAGTCGGATCCTACTCGACGGCAGTGTGTTGTGTTTAACAATGAAGAAGTGCCTCTTTGGTCCATTCCAACCCTGAGAGACATTTTTTTCGGAGTGGCCAAACCAAACCAAAAACCAAACTCACTGCCATCAAATTGATTCTGACTCATAGCAACCACTTTCAGGTTTCTGAGGCAGTAAATCTTTACAGAAGTAGATTGCCCAGTATTGAGACTGCCCAGGTCCTCAGTATATGTACCGAGCCAATGAAAATATGGTCTGAAAGGTTTGGTTCAGTCCACGTCATGATATGTTTGAAAGCACACTGAGCAGGTATAAGAAGACCCAGGTTGCAGTCTCTATGCTATAACTAACTAATGTCACTGGGTAATACTAGTATAGTTATCTAGTCTCTCCGAGCTACTGTGGTGTATCACAAAAAACAGGGAGTAGAAAGGACTCTAATCTAGAAAAGGAAGGCTGGGCCAGGTGACCACGAGGCCCTTGGGTCACAGCTTTGGGAATAGCTTCTCCGTTGTCATTTTCCAGGCCCGGAAAGCCCTCACTGAGAGGCAGAGAGACCTAGAGATGAAAACCCAGCAACTGGAGATCAAGCTCAGTAATAAGACGGAGGAGGACATCAAAAAGGCACGGCGGAAGTCCACACAGGCTGGTAAGAGCTGGTGCCAGTTGCCCCTGTACCTGATCATAGAAGCGCAGGATGGAGAGCTGTGGGAGATGGGGTGGCCAGAATGGTGTATCTCTGCAGCAGAAGGTTGTAGAAGGAAGTTTCTCCCCTCCTGTGCCAATAAGTGCCTGTTCCGTTCATGCCCAGGGAGAAACGAACTGGTTGGATGTGAGGGTGGGAAAGGGTAGGCCAGGCTGTTTCCAGGCCATGCGAGAACAAAGATCCTCACTCTCCCTGGTGCTTGGCCAAGCCTGGATCTCTGACCAGGTAGACAAACTCCACTAGGCACCCAGAAGCCATAGACCTTATCCCTGTAGGGGACCCATAGGAGAGTTCACTCCAGGGAGGCTCTGATCACCCCCAACACACACACCCATTACCCTGCTTCTCCAGTGCCTGAGACTCTGAGGGCTCACCAAAGATGAGGGGCTCCTGCCAGGAACAGAGGGAGACATTTTAGTCAATGAAAATAGCCAGATTCAGATTCTGTTAGTTTCTGCTTCCACCTAGTGGTAAAAATCAGCTAATGCCCAAGGAAAGGGGAGAAGGCTACTTAACAGTTGCCATCAGGTAGACTCCACCTCCTGGCAACCCTGTGTGTATCAGTGTAGAACCATGCTCCGTAGGGATTTCAGTGGCTGATTTTTCAGAAGTAGATCATCAGACCTTTCTTCCGAGGTGCCTCTGTGTGGGCTACAATTGCCAATCTTTCAGTTTGCACCCAGTGCATTAACTGTACCACCCAGGGATGCCAAAGGCCAGTAAGATCCAGTGAAAAACATTATATATATATTTTTAAAGAAACAGAGTTTTACTGCATGCAGAAACAGTGTCTTCTGAAATGAAACTGTGCTGTAGGATTAGAGTTTAGATTACACAGTCATCAAGATCCCTAGGCCAGTGTTGTTGTTTTTTTTAATTGTGATTTGGGTGAAGATTTACAGAGCAAATTCATTTTCCATACAGCAGTTCACATACACTTTGTCTCATGACATTGACCACAGTTTACCACAATGCAACAGCTCCCCTCCCACTTCCTCCTGATAGCTACCTCTTCCCTGTGTCCGTCCCCCCATGCACTCCTGCCCCCTGAGCTGTCTCCCTGCACATAGGTAGCCCTTCTTTCTCCCATGATTGCTCTCTCCAAGGAGTGTATCTACCTGAGGTAAATGTTCAACTCATATTGGGCCAGTGTTTTAAGGGGAGCCTGGGTGAATGCTGCCTTCATGTGCACTGATGGCAGAATGTCCTAGGGTTTAACAGTCATTCAAAGGAGCCCTGGTGGCACAGTAGTTAAGCACTCAGCTGCTAACTAAAAGTTTAGCAGTTCAAACCTTCCAGCCTCTCCATGGGGGAAAGATAAGGCATTCTGCTTCTGTAAAGATTACATTGTTGTTATGTGCCGTGGAGTCGAATCCGACTCATAGTGACCCCTCCTTGGGTTTCTGAGGCAGTTTCACTATGGAAGTAGATTGCCCAACTTTCCTTCCGAGGAGTGGCTGGTGGGTTTGAACCGCCACCCTTTTGGTTAGTAGTCAAGTGCCTTAGGCACTACGCTACCAGAGCTCAGGAACACTATGGGACAGTTCTACTCTGTCCCTTATGATCACTGTGAATCAGGATTGACTCAAAGGCAATACCTAAGATTCCTGGGTGGTGCAAATAGTTTCTGCTCATCTGCTGGCCTAAAGATTGATAGTTCTAAGCCACATGGTAACACAAAAATTACAACCAAAAATCCCTGAGGAGCAGTTCTAGTGTGTAACACATGAGGTAGCCATGAATCACAACTGACTCGATGGCAATGGGTTTGATTTTCTTTTTCTTTTTTTTTTTTTTAAGTCCCTTTCACCTCCACGTCCAATCAATCTATTATCATTAGTTCCATTATGTCATGAATTGTCTACTTTATGGACATTTTGAAATAAAATAGGATAGAAATAAGTAAGTGACAAAACAATGTAGTATGAACACAATATTTAAAATACAGCTCTCATAAGACACAATGATTCTTTACTGGATCCAGAAATAAAAGACATAATATACTTATTGAGAAACCTAGGAAGGGGAGAGGCATATTTCAATTAGTTCATTTAAGAATTAATTTTAGTTAAGGCTAAGTGCCATAGAACATTCTCTCTTTTAATCTTCACAGTCCCCTGTAGGGTGGTTGTGTGTGTGTGTGTGTAGAAAATATATATGCAAGAAAAAATTGCCATTTCAATATTCTTCGTATGTAGAGTTTAGTGACATCCACTCATGTTCATCATGTTTGACCATCACCTTTTTCTGTCCCCCTCAACAAAAGCTCAGTGTACCCTAATCCTTGAACCCTCCTTTCCCCCTCTATTGTTCTTTTTTTTAAAAAAAAAAAAAATAACATTTTATTGAAACATAATTTATATACAGTGAAATACATAAAACTGAAGTGACATGGGTCAATGCTTTTATTTATTTATTTATTTTTGCTGTGTTCCCTTCCCCACCCCCTGTAACCAACAAAGAAAGTTTCCTTCCATATATAAACCTTTTCTTGACTTTTCACAATAGTGGAATAATACTATATTTGTCTTTCTGTGATTGACTTCTTTCACTCAGCAAAATGTCCTCCAAGTTCATCCACGTTATGCGGTGTTTTGCCGATTCTACATTATTCTTTAGGATTGCATAGTATTCCATCGTGTGTATGTACCATAGTTTGGTTATCCATTCTTCTGTTGATGGGCACCTAGGTTGTTTCCATCTTTTGGCTTTTGTAAATAGTACTGTGATGAACATAGGTGTGCATATATCTGTTTTTGTCCTGGCTCTCACTTCCTTAGGATATATACCTAGTAATGGGATTGCTGGGTCAAATAGTATTTCTAATTCTGCTTTTTAAGGAGTCGCCTTACTGTTTCCACAGTGGTTATATCATTTTATAGTCCCACCAGCAGTGTATGAGAGTCCCAATCTCTCCACATACTCACCAGCATTTGTTATTTTCTGTCTTGTTGAACTTTGCCGTTAGTGCTGGGGTGAGATTTGCATCTCTCTGATGGCTAATGATCGTGAACATTTCTTCATGTATTTGCTGGCCACCTGAATATCCTCTTTGGTGAAGTGTCTATTCATGTCTTCTGCTCATTTTTTAATTGGATTGTTAATCTTTTTTTTTGTTGAGCTGTTGAAGTTTTCCATACATTTTAGAGGTTAGTCCCTTATCAGATATGTAATTATTGACAAGTATGAATTTGTTGCTGTTATTTTGTTACGTGCTTTTTCGTAGTGTTCCTGATTTCTTTGTTCCTTATAATTTTCTGTGCTGAGCCCATTTTGTTTATGAATTGTGCTATCACTTCCTTCATTGCTATTGTTTTAGTATTTGCTAAATATTTGTGCTGGTCCTCTTTTTTATTTTGATTTGAAAGCTTATCATTTTTCTTTGCCCCTCTGTTACTCTTGTTAGTTGTCTTCAAGTTGATTTTATCATGGTGACCCCAGGTGTGCCGAGTAGAACTGCTCCATAGAATTTCCAAGGCTGTGACCTTTCGGAAGTAGATTGTCAGCCTGTCTGCTGAGGTACTGCTCAGTGGTTTCAAACCATCAACCTTTATGCTAAGGGTGTTTTTATACCCTTTTGGGAGTGAGGTAACTGATGACAAAGAGAATAAGGAACTTTCCCAAGGCCTGCCACTATGGAGTGGCAGAGCCAGATTTTATTCTTTTCTTGTTTCAAGGACTTTGCTGATAACCATTTTGCTGGACAGCCTGTATGCTCAGAAAATGCCAGTGTTTCTTTCCTCTCCCTCCCCCCGCCCCCACCTTGTGAGGCCTTTGTGTTCTTCCAAGGCTATTGGAAGAGAAGACATCTGATCCTCAGGAGACTTTACCACCATTCATTGTCATTGTCATCACTGTACCTCATATTGTTGTTGTTGTTAAGTGCCGTTGAGTCGTTTCCGACTCATAGAGACCCCATGCACAGCAGAGTGAAACACTGCCCGATCCCACGCCAGCCCCACAATCCCTGCTATACTTGAGTCCGTCATCGCAGCCACTGTGTCAGTCCATCTCATTGAAGGCCTCCCCCTCTTTCATCAACCCTCCACCCCACCAAGCATGACATCCTTCTCCAGGGAATGGTCCCTTCTTACAACATGACCAAAGTAGGCGAGACGAAGTCTGGCCATTCTTGCTTCCAAGGAGCATTTTGGCTGCACTTCCTCCAGGGCAGATCTGTTAGTTCTTTTAGCAGTCCATGGTACTTTCCGCATTCTCCGCCAGCACAACTCAAAAGCATCAACTCTTCTTCGGTCTTCCTTATTCATTGTCCAGCTCTCACATGCACTCAAGGCGATTGGAAATATCATGGCTTGTGTCAGGCGCACCTTAGTCCTCAAGGAGATATCCTTGCTCCTCAGCACTTGAAACAGTTCCTTTGCAG
>NW_006921786.1:332201-351859 GCF_000298275.1 Orycteropus afer afer | reverse complement strand
TCAGCCTCAAAACTCATGTCTACATGTCACCACAGTAGGACAAACCAACAGACAAGTTTGTCTTGCTGTTGGAGACCTCTCGTATCACCCCCACCTGGGTCCCTGTGGCTGACTGTACCTCTGTCTGGCTACCTGGCTTTTAATCCCCTTTCTCCTGCTCTTCTGGCCTGCTGCTTTGGGCGTCCCTGAGTTGTCCCTGGGGCTCATATAATACCTCATATTAGTATTGTGCATATTCTACCAGGTTCTGTTCTAAGCACTTTACATGTATTAACTTAATCTTCACAACTCTGTGAAGCTGTAGTCATTAACCTCATTTTACAGATGAGGAAACTGACGCATAGGTTAATTGAGTTACCAGAGGCAACACTCATAAAAAGTGTAGCCAAGATGACAACCCAGGCATTCTGACTCCAGAATCCATGTTCTTAACTGGTAGTGTCTCAAAGGGTCTAATTTCAAACACTTAGGCTACCAAAGAGAAAGACACCCCTCTTTCACCTACTCTATCTTTTAATGCTACAGAAGCTCCCAAAGCATGTTGTCAAAATTAGGTTCAACAAGTAGGGCTTTGGGAGTTTCCTATTGTATGTTTATAGAAAGATGTGTTAACCCAGTCCTCTATCAGGCACAGGCCATGGGTGGAAATGAGTTTGCAGTAAAAAGGATCCATTTTCTTTGCTCCATTTTGGTCCCTCTTAGGATCAAAACCCCAAGTCAGTGGCCTTGGATCAAGAGCAAAGTGAACAAAGCTCTTGATTTGCATTCTGTTACCCAAGGCTCAAAGCTCATGTTGTGTAGCCTTTTCCCCCACAGTGTGGCTCATACCTGGGGGACCTTGGATTATGTGACATTTCTACATGTGGACTTAACTCTTCCTTTTTCTTTCATATCAGAATACACATGAGCAAGAGTGATGTTGTTATAGAAAGAAATTTAAATCTACTCAAATGACCAATTTTGAACAGTAAATCAGGTCACTGTGGGGTCTGCCCATGAGTTTTCTCATCATGAACATAGTCCATGATGCCAGGAATCTACATTCAAACCACACTGTGTGTTAGAGCAGCGCTTCTCTCAGTGTGACGTGTAAAGTAAAACACCCTTAGCATAAAGGTCGATGGTTTGAAACCACTGAGCAGTACCTCAGAAGACAGGCTGACAATCTACTTCCAAAAGGTCACAGCCTCCGACCACCTGAGGATCTTGTTAAATGTGTTTTCTGATTTATTGGGACTGAGGTATGTCCTGAGATTCGCATTTCTCACAAGTTCTCAGGTGCTATTGATGCTGCTGGTCTAAGCTTTGTGTGTAGCATGGTGCCGGCATGCTAGTACATGCAGTAATTTTTGCAGTTACTTTATAGTTTTTATTTTAATTACAAAATGCTTTAAACACAAATACAATTATAGGAGATAATCTACTAACTATCAAGGTGTAATAGTTATGTTTGTTTCAGACCTACCTCGCTGCTGTAGAGAGAGACAATGCAATAAAATGCTATAGAAAGAGTTAATTCCCCCTCCACGCATCCTTTTTCTTTTGCCCAAGATAACTACTATGTTGAAGTTGGTGTATAGTGCACTAGTGCCTGTTTTTATAATGCCACTGCATACGAATGAGGCATAAACCATCAGACATATTATTTTGTGTTGCAGAACATCATCCTGCTGCATGCACACACACACATTTATGATTTGCAAATGTCTCTTCTTTAATTAGGACCAGGTTACTTACAACACACATTTTAGCCAATTAGAATTCTCCAATGTGAGAGAAAACTGCCATCAATAGCAAGAAAAGCTTTTCTTGGGCTTGTAATGAGGTTGGCAGTCCTAGGAGTAACCCCGACCCCCCCACACACACACACACACATACACTAAGAAACCCCCACCTTAAGTTCTTGATGTCTAGGGTCAATTGAGGGAGTTCTGGTGGCATAGTGGGTAAGGCATTTGGCTGCTAACCAGAAGTTCTGTGGTTGAAACCCACCAGCTGCTCCATGGGAAGAAGATGAGGCAATCTACTTCCATAAAGATTTACAGCCTTTGAAAGCCAATGGGGGTCACTATGAGTTGGAATCAACTCAATGGCAGAGAGTTTGGTTTTGTTTTGTTTTGGGGGCTAAATTCTGATGGACGGTCTAAAGCTGGTCTCTCATAATGCTGGATTGCCCCCTGCCTTTGCTTTATTCTACCCTCCCATGTTCTAGTGGCCTCCATGATCCAAGGGAAAGCAGAAAACATATTCATAAGGGGCAGGTGGGAGAAGGCAGCTATGGCCAGGGCCCAGGTGGAGCATGATGGAGGCTGTTGGCCTTTTTCAGGAGATGACCTAATGCGCTGTGTGGACCTCTACAACCAGGCCCAGTCCAAGTGGTTTGAAGAGATGGTAACCACCACTTTGGTAAGTGATCAGAGATATTTCAATGTGGTGACTGGTGCACAGGAAGCCTGGGTGGATGATGGAAGCACAGTTCTGATGGCATGAAGGGTGCCTATGGAGATGGCCTTTAGATCTACTCCTGTGTCAAGACCTCAAGCTCCAGGATAGTCTGTATGGATTCAGATCCCTGTTCTACCACTTTCTGCCTATGTAAACTTAGGCAGGACTTGGGTCTCACTCTGTGCTTCTGAGCTGTCTCCCAAAGGACCAGGGTCAACTGAGGATGCCCCCAACCTCAAGGTGGCTGGACAGTGGCTGTTTTAGGACACATATCCAAGTTGTAGTAAGAGTGATTGCCCCAGAAGGGTTGTGGGTCCTTGATGGGAGATCCTTGCAAGGCTTATAAATGGGTGAGGTGATGGGCTGGGGGTGAAGGGTGATTTAGGGGGAATCAGGAGGGAAGACCTTCTGACCAAGAGGTATGGGGGACAGGATCAGACCCTCCGCAGTGTCTCTTGTCATCTCCTTGTTGGCAAGTCTCACTTGTGTGACAGGTACTGTGGTGGGTACTTGGGCCATTGGGCCAGATGGGAAAAGGGGCACCATGCCTGGTGATCATCCCTTTGTCCCACTGTCACCCCCACCTAATTGTTATTACCAATCAACATGCACTGACATAACTGCCTTTGCCAGGTATCAACCCCCTCCCTGCCCCCAACCAGAGCAGATTTAAAGGCCTCCACCAAGGACAGTGACCTAGTTTGTCTCCTAGTTAATCTCCTAATTAAGCCCTTTGCTTTACCTCCCTCCCCAGTTAATCACCTGAGCAGTGACCTAGTTGTATGCAGAATAGCAGCTTGATCCTCTAAATTCCAAACACATACCATCTAGAAACCAAAGGACAAGGCCTTTTTATGCTTCCCTTTGACAGTGGCTGCACTTCCAACCCTCTCTATCTCCATGGGCCTGCTCTGTCCTCTGCCCCTCAGTACTAGAGGAACCCTAGGGTGGGGGCAAAAGAGACAGTGCTGCTTAGCGGAAGTCAAAGGACAAAGCCCAAGAGTTTGGGGCATGGAAGCTCCTATATGTGTGCCATTTCTCCACCCCATCAGGGTACAAAGGCTGGGGCTATAATGTAGAGTTATGATTGAGATCATGATAGGACAGTGTTCAAATCCCAGATCCTTCCATAAGTGCAGGTTACTTTGGGCAAATTATATTACCAGTCTAGATACTAGTCCACTTTCTTGGAAAACAAGGATAATTACAAAACCTATCAAATTATGAGTACAGTTATATATTCATGTAAAGCTCTTAATTCTAAAAGAACAGGCTTTCAGGGCATAGTAGCTGCTCTCCCTTCATCATCATCATCTTTACTCCTAGATAATCAGCAAGTCGTTTACCTTTTCTGAGCTCAGATTCTTCATATGACTGCAAAGGTTAAGTGGCATTAGGCATGTTAGACATTGGCATACCTGGGCAGGACCTGGGCAGACTTGTGTATGTGGTGGTCTAGAACCTGCGTTGTGGGAAGATCCCCAGGTTGAGAGGATATGTTTAGAGGTCTTTGGTCTTTCTGGCAGGAGCTGGAACGGCTGGAGGTGGAGAGGGTGGAAATGATCCGGCAGCACCTGTGCCAGTACACACAGCTGCGTCATGAGACTGACATGTTCAACCAAAGCGTGAGTTCCCCACTTCAAGCTGAAGCCGGCAGGGCCCCTGGGGAGACACACCCAGTGCTGTGTTGCAGCAGCTAAATCGCCAGCACTGGAAGTGAAAAGTGGGCATGAGGCTGGGGCCTGGGCCACCTCTTGGGATGGACTTGTCAAGATTGTCCTGGAAGTCCACATGAATCCATTCCAAGTGCATAGAACAGATGTACACGTGGGCTGCTACCCTGGGGGAAAGGAAGCTTATTATAGTTAAAATAGCTAAACTCTCCCAATGAGTTTGTAAAAACAAACAAATGAACAGCTTTCTGCAGGTAGTCAGATATCTAAAACTAAAGCTCCATTTGTCCTCTTCTCTGGTGGCAAATGTGGGCACAAATGGCTCTCCATCTCTAGAGAGATCCTAGACCATGAACCACCCTGCCCTTTCACATCATGTATGAGGCCCTGAGCACTGGAAGGTAAAGAATCTTCCTCAGATGGTACGCAGCAACTGAGGGGCAGAGGTTGGATGGGCAGTCCCTTCTCTTTCCCTCTGTTTGTTCTTTCCCTCAAATGGGCCACTCCCATGGGCCCCAGAACCTTCTAGAGAGGCTGCTCTGATAGGCACAAAGGCAAAAGCAGACAAGCTCAAGAGAAACATACCCAGTCTGGCTGCCACCTCTGACAGTATCCTCTCTTCTGCGTCCCTTGCAGACAGTCGAGCCCGTGGACCAACTGCTTCGAAAAGTGGACCCAGCCAAAGACAGGGAGCTTTGGGTCAGAGAGCACAAAACCGGCAACATCCGCCCTGTGGACATGGAGATATAGATGGGCATGTGTGGCCCTGGGGGCCCTGCTGAGGCGAGTGCTGGGGGTCCTGCAGAGAGCAGATGGCAGCTCCCCCAACAGGGCCTGCTGCTGACAGGGCTGCCTTCACTTCCACTGTCCTGGTCCCCACTGAGAAGGGAGAATGTGGACTGCAGCTGGTTATTCCAGAAGGGCAACCTGGATGGCCCCACTATGAGCTCCCTGATATTCCCAGGCCAAGAAGACAGACCCACAGCCCTGCCCTTGTCTCCAAGGCTGAAGCCCCCCAACTCCCGTGCTGTGCTTGCTGCTCTGAGAAGAAACTGAGACTGGAACTTTGTTGTCTCTGCTGAGCTTGATGGGTGTGGCCTCCCCACCCTGAGGGGTCACCTGAGGCAGCTTTATCCCATGTTTGTGCCCCTGGAAGCCCCATCTTCCATCATCTCTAGAGCTTTGGAGCATCAGGGATGAAGGCCTCTGCCTCTAAGCCAAGTGTCAGGATCAAGTCTTGCCTGGAAGGCACCACTCAGCTGAACAGCCTATACCAGCATTCTTTGCAACCCTCCCTCTTTCATAGTTCTTTTCCATCTGGGAGCAACCCACATTCTGGCTTTTCTCTGCCACTTTCACCATCAGGGATCTTGGGAAGAATGTCTGGCTCCTGTCCTCACAGACTGACCCTGGCAAGTTCAAGATGGACCTACCTCATTCAGAAAATCAGCCCCATTTAATTGTTTTCCTATTAGACCAGGCATCCTATATAAAGTCTCTCTAGAAATCCCATTCTACCCGTCTGTCCCTCAGGTGCTTGCTCCCTACCCTTCTCTGCCCATGTCACTAGAAGAAGCTTTCCAAAGCTCTCAGTCTGTCCAGCTAAGTGAGTGTCTAAAAGTTCAAGGGTGAGAATGAATCAGTTCATCTCAGAGACCAGAAAGGCAGAGGGACAGCTAGGGTCTGTGTGCCATGGTGCCCTCAGCACTAGTGTGCTGCTCTTGGCCACTGCCATCCCCAGCCACCCACCACAGACTCTTAATTGGGCTATGTTTGCTATCTAAGGGAGATGGGTCGTCATCCTCCAGAAGGCTTGGCCTGCTTGGGCATAGATGGGCTGGGACCACTGTTTCTTGTAAGGCTTTATCTTACCTGGGGATTGGGTGTGGGGTTTACATTTCACAAAGAGGGTGGGTGCTGTAGTATATTGCATATTCTCTCATGGCCACATTAGGTTATAATCTTCCAAGAAGTATGTGCCGTCTTGTCCTCTTTGTTTCTTCTGCACATTCCAGAGCCTCACACATGGTCACATGGTGCTGGCCCTGCCCTTTCCCTTCTGCCATTTTCCAGTTCCTGGAAAGGCCTAGTCCCAGTGTGACAATGAAAGCTTTCAGTGGTTCTGTTGGATCCTTGCTTATAATTTTCTTCCTGTCTCTATTCCAGCAGACACATCCCCTACCATGTTAGTCTTGAGGTGCCTAGAGAAGTGAAGTGATCTGATGGAGGTCACACAATGATGAGGGTCAGATTCAAGCCTGGAGCCAAAGTCCTAAGAACCACTTAATTAGTCTTTCCCATTTATTACTTTGGATTGGTGGGGCTTCATCTAACCATGAGGGCAGATACCTGAGAGCACAAGTCAGTGGTGTTTCAATACATGCTAGTCACAGGTTGATCTTGAGTTTTTTGTCACCTCTTTGATTGCTTTCTCATAGTTTATATTAGATGCCTAATAGGATAAGTCAACCCCCCAAAGTTTTTTTCTCTTCTTATTGAAGCATCCTAACCAAAAAGGCCAATGCAAAGAGCTTTGCCAACATGAAGGCCACCTGATCAGTCTGTCTGTGAGATGGAGAAGCAGTCCTTCCAGATCTGGGGTTGGATCATGACACCAGCTGCCAATTTTGGCAAATTATTTCTTGGTTTCCTCATTACAAATGGGTGCTAGTAGTAAACAGATTTGTGGATGATTTTTAAATAGTCAAAGCCAACAGCGCTGTTATTAATCCAGATGTTTTGACCTCGTTTTTTCCATTCCCATCTGAGGATTACAGAGTCTTCTGTTCATCCCTGGGGATGTGGGGGCTCTGTTGTCTCTCCCACAGTAGCTCAAGTTGCCCTCTAGACCAGCCACATTTTCTTCTCCTGTTACATCACAACCCCACACCTTTAGCTCTTCACATACTCCTTTTTTCTTCCCGCTTTTGCCACATCATCAGTTAGTGCCAAGCAGAGTGCTGAGATCTGGGGATAAGATATGGCCCTGTCTTCAGGGAAGCCCATGTTCTCTTACTTTGTGTAGACTTGACTTTTACCCAGGGATCTGGCCAGTTAGTAACCTTGATGTTCACGCAGAGATACTCTCTGCAGAATCCAGGTTTTCAGAGATCCTGTCCATTGTGCTGACTTATCTGTAAATCCATCCATTCAATCACTCTCTCATTCACTCATTCAGCAAGTACTTGAGAGAGCAACCCTCTCCCTCCTACGGTCCTCACTCCAACCAGCATAGTCCTTGACATCGATTGTGTTAGGGTCTGTGAGGTGAGTGAAGTAGCATGGATGAGGAAGAGGCTGGCCCATGGTCTCATCATTACCCTTCCTTGGATTGTTGTTGCTTCACCTACAAGCCAAGAGCCAGGCATTGTGCTAAGTACTGGAAGTATAGCTGTGTAGGAGGCAGACACTCTCCCTGTCCTCTTTATTCTCTGGGTAGAGAGCGGGCTGCTTAGACCTTTCTGTAAAATAAGAACATTGCATTCACTCCACATACAACCCAACTGGGTTCTTCAATTATGATATAAACTACAATCATGAGGCTTTCGCCCTATGATTAGAAGGCAGCAGCAAGAGTTTTATCACTGGTCACCAGACTCTTAACAGCCCATATGCAACTCAAAGTCCAGAATTTTTTTTTTTTTTTTTTTTTTTTTTTTTAATAACTCCCCACACTTTACAAAGGGAAAGAGTGAAGTCCAAGTACATGCTGTGAATTGAAAGCAGTGCAGGAGTCAAGGGTTCAGGTCCCCCTGCCCCTGTCAGCAGGGCTCACACTCTGGGTGAAATCAAATTAGCATGAAGTCTAGAAATTCGAAAAGTGTGCTTGTGAGTAGCAACACACTATCTGGGTTTTGTGGTTTTGTTTTTCCTGTGCTTTAGTCATGAGTAAATTTTGCTGAGTTTATTCCCAGAGTGGGCAAGTCAGTATCATTCATGAGAACATTCATTGTTCCTATTTCTGAGAACAAGCCAGCCTCTTCCACCTGCTCCTAACTGGGAGATACTGTTGCACTTGGTTTTTCTGTATGTGAAAACCTGATTTTAAGGACAAAAAGACCTCTAAGACTAATGGTGTTCAAGGTGTGTTGCCATGACAACCTCTAGGAAAAGCCATTTGTTACCTTCTGATTTTTCAAGTGCTTTTGATCACTATTGGAACTTGAGGGCCCCCTGGAAGGACATGGATGCTGGTTGCCCTGAATTTCTGCAAAGGAGATCACCTCAGGCCTCCCCTCCTTCTCCCCTCATAGCCCGGACCTGGGTGGATATCTTCTATAGGAGGCATGATCTTCCACTCCTAGGGGCTGATTAAAGGCAGAAGCAAACAAAGAATGTACATTTCAGCAACTGATGGTTTGTTTCTATTCCTTTTGTGGAAATTAGTCAATTACTACGTTAGTGGATGGGTGCATAACAGTCTTGGCTGAGCCAAAGCCCCTTCTTATAAATACAAGCCATAATATTCAAAGGACCCCAAAGACCTTGGTTTGTTTAGCTGATTTTTACTTCCAGCTGTGGGTACCCTTGACAAACCCACTGCCATTGAGTTGGTTCCGACTCATAGGGACCCCCCATTTGGTTTCCAAGGCAGTAAATCTTTACGGAAGTAGATTGCCCATCTTGCTTCCTACCCTTGACAAGGAGAATTTAAGCGGAATTCTCAAGACCTGTTATGTAGGTAAAGAAAGCCCTTTACAAGTGTCAAGTAGGGTGCAGGGCAGCAGCAGCAACTTCCTTCTCCAGGACACTAAATTAATCCCATAGCCCTCCATTTGCACAAGGCCCACTACCTCTCACCAGCCGGGGTTTACAGAGGTATAATTTAGAGTAAAATTCACCTTTTTTTTAGTATAGCAAAACCAAACCCATTGCCATGAAGTGAATTCCAACTCTTGGCAAGTCCACGTGCTACAGAGTAGAACTGTTCCGTAGGGTTCTCTTGGCTGTAATTTTTGTAGATCACCAGGCTTGTCTTCTGCTGCAGTGCTGGGTGGATGCAGGCCACCAACTTTCAGGTTCGTTTGCTTTTTCTAGAATGTCAGTTCAGTGGAATCACACTGATGGAGTCTTTTGAGTCTAACTTCTTTCACTCAGCTTAGTTTTTGAGTCATCACTTTTGTTGCATTGCTCAGTTGAAAAAAAAAAAAAAAAAGTTGCCATCAACTTGACTCCAACACATAGGGACCCAATGTGTGTCAGAGTATAACTGTACCCCATAGGGTTTGCAGTGGCTAATTTTTCAGAAGTAGCTATCTAGGTCTGTCTTCTGAGGTGTCTCTGAGTGGACTCAAACCTACAACAATTTGATTAGTAGCAGAATGCATTAATCGTTTGCACTATCAGTTTGTTCCTTTCAGTGCCAAGTAATAAAATGTTCCAATGAGTAGGTGTACCACACTAATTCTTTGTGTTTAAAATGAACTGTTTGCTTTGGACATTTCTGGCCCAAGGTCATCAGCTTGTTTGTACAACCACTTGCAGCCTGCTACTTCCTATAGCTCCAAGGGCTCCTTATCCTAATGCCAGCAGTGCCCTCGAGTGGCTCTCATTCTCCAGTTTGCCCTTTTAATTCATTTTAGGTTTCTGACAGTGCAGAAAGCTTCCAGGGAATGGGGAGGGGCCTCCAGGTTCAGTTACTTTCCACCTCTGTTGCAGCCTGAACCTCACATCTTGTCAAGCAAACCCTCTCCCTCCTACGGTCCTCACTCCAACCAGCATAGTCCTTGACATCGATTGTGTTAGGGTCTGTGAGGTGAGTGACAGTAGCATGGATGAGGAAGAGGCTGGCCCATGGTCTCATCATTACCCTTCCTTGGATTGTTGTTCATTCACCTACAAGCCAAGAGCTAGAGTGTCAGTCAGGCCTCCTCCAGCTAATGTGTTCTGTTTCCTCCCTTCCTCATTTTCACTTTTGCACCCTCTGTACGTGATACCAAATCTTGGTCCCATCCATACCACTTTTTACCTTGCACAGTGTGCATAGAGTTTCCTAAAGTCGTTGGAGAGGGATGTCCTGTCACATTTTCTCTTAGATTCAAATAGAGGTAAATTAAAGAGTTTCACGAGCTGTTAAGAGAGGTAGTTCCTCCTTGGATCCCCCCAAAAAATGTAAGTCATTACCTTTTGGCGTTCATACACACATTTTTAATAGTATCCCCTGAAGTCTACAACCAAGCTCCAAGGAGCCAGGACAAAACTTCCCTCAGACAGGCATGAAGATGGCACCTCTATTGTCAGGTTCTTGTCATTGCTGGAAAGATGCTGAGCTGTGCAGAATGGGTTGGTGGCAGAGATTTGACCAAACCTAGATAATGCCAGACCACACTAGGCTATGGGCTTGACCTCTAGGTAACCACTGCACAAAGCATGTCTTGATAATGCTCTGCCCAGTAAAAGGTGAGCCTGGGAAGTCTACTGAGGCCTTCTGCAAGTGAACTGAAGACATTCTTGGATCCAGGCTTGATGAATATTAGGGCTGGGAGACCAGAGTCTACAGGGTCTCAAAGTAGGGTGTTAAGGATGGACACTGTGGGGACCTTTCTGGTTTGGGGTTTGCTAGGCAAGGCTTACCACATTTCAAAGGAATGCTATTACTGTCAAATCCTGAAGGTCAACCCCTGTTGCAGCCTTATTTGGATGTGAATAAGCAAATAGGTGAGAGAAATCATGCTGTTATTTTCCCTATCCCTCTAGATGCTGGGAGAGTCACTTTTTCAGGTGTTTCTGGGGGAGGGGGTCGTGATGGTCTGTCAACTCTCTCATCCCAGTGTGATGATCAAGGACATTGACATTTTATAATGAGACTGCAATGCTGGGATGTAAAGGATCCTGGCATATGAGTGCTCTCATGGGGACAGTATGACATGGGGACAGAGAGGGAAAGCACATGGCAGCATAGGAAGTATGCTGAATTGAGGGTGTGAAGACCATATACTTGCCCCACTGTGCTATCTCATATGTCACACATAACCTGAAGTTAAGTCACATCCCCTCCCTGGACCTCTGTGCCCTCATATGTCAGTTGGATACCCTCCCCTCCTGGCATCACCTGCAGCAGACCAGGTCTCGGGGGCGGTGGCCTCCACACAGGCATGCAAATCAGGGGACACAGGAGACAGCTTCATTCAGTGGGGCACCAGCCTTTCTTGGGGATAGGATAGGATTCCCCCATCTGCATCTCTTCCCTTCAGAAGGAGAGGGTTGGGGTAGCCCTTGGACAGACACAAGCACATCAGCAAACCCTATTAAAGTGGAATTTTCTAACAAAGTAAACTTGCTTGTTTGGTCTGTTTTCTGTAACTTTTGCTAAATACTTTATACATTTTTAATGTTAAAAAAAAAAAAAAAAAAAGTCTCCTGCCAGCATTCCTTCTCCCAGTATGAATGTGTTTACTTCACATTGTGTACCCTTCCATCCTCTGGCTGCCTAAGTCAGTAAATAAAATGGATGTAATATAATTTGTAAGTAAAACTGTTGAAACTCTGAACCCTATGAAAGCTGTACCCTGCCCCTCCCCACCCTTCCCCCTCATAATAGCATTTGTGTGCATTAACGGTAAAGAATTAATGTTTAAAGGGTTTAAATTTTGAAGGCATTGACTATATATAATTGTTCTGCATTATTATAAAATATTATCAGGAAGTGAAATGGTATCTCATGTTTCTTTGGCTTGGTTTGTACACTTGAGATGCTCAGAGTCATTCCATGTAAACTAAACCATCCAGAGACACTGGGTTCAGCTGGTCAACCCTCCTTTCTGGAGGGTTGCCATGCTCGCCTCTATGAACAATCTTACATTTCTCCCAGTCTCCCAGGAATGATGGCGATTTCATTCCTCTTGTTTAGCAGAGGGATAAAGGGCACCTACCTATTGATGCCAAGATGGATACTAAGCTGCTGAACCCCTGCCCTCAGCCTCTTCTCTCTGGTGACTTCCTACCCCTTTGGCTCCCAGCTCTGTCTCTCCCTGCAATCTCTCACCCCTCTGGGATTCCTGGCTATTGCTTCTTCCTTTTCTCATCCATCCATTCATTTAATAATTAATTATTGAGCATCTACTATGTGTCAGACACTGTTCTAGATACTGGAACATAGCAGTGAACAGAACAGATAAAGATCCTTGCCCTCATGGAGCTTACATTCTAAAAGGGAGGAGTCAGCAAAAACAATAGACATAATAACTAAATTATATATTTTGGTTATAGGAGGTGTTAAGGAATCCCTTAACCAAAACCAAACTCACCGCCATTGAGTCAATTCCAACTCATAGCCACCAACTCATAGCCTTGGGTTTCCAAGGCTGTAAATCTTTACAGAAGCAGACTGCCTCATCTTTCTTCCACAAAGCATCTGATGGGTTCAAGCCATCAACCTTTGGGTTAGTAGCCAAAGGCCTTAACCACTACAGCACCAGAGCTTCCTTAAGGAGTCCCTAGGTAGTGCAAATGGTTAAGTGGCTACTAACTGGAAGCTTGGCAGTTCAGATTAAAACTATCCAGAAACACCTCAGATGAAAGGCCTGGCCAAAGATCATGGCCATGAAAATCCTATGGAGGAATTCTATTCTGCACACACGGGGTAGCCATGAATCAGAATCTACTCCATTGTTTAGGAGTTAAGTGTTCTGGAAAGGAGAAAATTAGGGCAGGGTGAGGGGTATTGGGAATTCCAGGGGTGGAGGTGAGTATGATGCAGTATAAAATAGGGTGGTTGAGATGGTCTCATTAAGAAGGTGGCATTTGATCACAAGAAGGAAGTGAGCCCAGAAGGCAGGAAAGAGGGTTCCAGGTAGAGAGCCAACAAGAGTGGAAACCCTAATTCTGCAGTGTACCAAATTGTTTGAAGACCTGCAGGGAACACATATGGCAGGAACAAAGGGAATAAGGAAGAGAAAAGCAGACAACTGAGGTTAGAGGGAAAATGTCAGGGACCGGACAAGATTCTAGATTATTGGCCATTGAAGGCCTTTGGCTTTCACTCTGGGGAGAATGGGCTGCCTATCTAAGGCATTTAACTGTTAACCAGGAGGTTGGCAGTTCAAACTCACTAACCACTCCATGGAAGGAAGATGGGGCAATCTACTTGCGTAAAAATTTACTATCTCGGAAACCCAATGCCAGTCTCTGTGAGTCAGGATCAACTCAATGGCAGTGAATTTGGTTTTGTTTGAGTTTATGGGCTTCCAAGCCAAGGAATACATGATCTGGCTTGTTTTTATAGCAAAGGCCAAAGTAGGAAGACCTGTTAGGGACAAGGCCAGGGTACCTGCACAGGGGGGTCACAGCAGAGGTGGGGAGAGGTGGTCAGACTCTGAATATAGACAGTTTCTTGGTAGGTTGGGTTGGGGTGTGACAGAAAGGCACTAAGGGTGACTGCATGGATTTCAGTCAGAGCGACTGAAAGGACAGTTGCCTTTACCACATTGAGGGCAACCATGTGAGGAACTTCCTTCTTATTCTCTGTCTCCCACGCGCCTTCACATCCCCTTATCTCTCAATAAAGATTTAGTGCAGGCACTTGGATTGGCCAGGGAATGGAAGGATCATTTTTCCTTCAGCTTACAGCAGGAGAAGGTAGAGATATGGGGGTGAGAGGTAGGACATGGGGTCCTGGCTGACAGCCAGGGAAGAGCTCTGCTTGGGATGCAGCAGGGCCAGCCTCTGGGAGGAATCTGCATCTTTCGACTAAGACCAGGAGGGGGAGACACAAACTTGAGAGTCCCTGAAGAGACCTGAGGCCTCTCCCCAACACCGGGTGTCAATGGCCTTGGGGGCTTGGGGAGAGTTTATTGCCTGGCTCAGACTTAACAAATCCAGGCATCATATTTCATCTCCAACAACTTGTTTGCCTAAGGAGCATAAACTCTGCCTCTGATAGAAGATGTTTATGCAGGTTTTCAAACAAACCTCCAGGTCGTGACCCCTCACTCTCAGCAGCATCAACACAGCTGCTGGAGGTCCCCTCCCTGACTGGGCCCCTTCTGGGCACAGCAACTTAAAGAATTTGGATTGTACCAGGCTGCTTCCAACCTGGTTCCAGCTCACTCTTTCTTGTCCCTGGAGAGAACAGAAAAGATGGAGGATCTGGCTGCCTTTACATTAACCCAGGGCCAACTCCACTTGCCCAGTGCCACTTCCATTACCATGGTCACCCCACCTTCCCACTGACAGAAATGGAGATTCTTGCTGAGTAGTCTCAGGCCTTTTGGATAAAGGATGAAGCCCAGGGTGGTGCAAATGGTTCAATATACTCAGCTGCTGATCCAAAGTTTGGAGATTCAAATACACCCAAAGGTACCATGGAAGGAAGGCCTTGCAATATACTTCCAAAATATCAGCCATTTAACATGGTGTCTTCCTCCAGTGCTTGATCCTTTGATGTGTTCAAAGAAAGGGAGCACAGTTCTACTTTGACACACATGGGTTTGCCATGAGTCAGAGTTGACTCAATGACAGCTGTATTGGTAGTATAGGCAAAAGAGCCCTGAACTTGAAGCTTGGCTAACTGGGGTTTCCCTCCTGGCTTTGCCATTTAGCAACTGGGTCACGTCAGTCAGGCGTGTTGCCTGTTGGAGCTGCCATTTCTCACCTGTGACTTGGGCCTGGCCTCATTTGCCAGCCTGATGTGAACAGACCTGGCATGCAGGAGGCACTTCTGATCACCTCCCTGCCCCACTCAGGTGTTGGAGGAAAGGGGCAGAGACTATATGGCCTCACTTTTCTCCCATCCCCCAAGGATGCACGAGGCTGCAAGAAAGCTCCAGAAGTGAGCAGGATTCCAATCCATGGCCTGGGGTTTGATTGTTGTTTATTTTCAAGCTTAATAATTGCCATATTTCTATCTGCTCTTGAGAACAAATTTGCTGCCACAGCATAGTGAAAGTCTAGAAGAGAAAGGGCTCCTATGAAGAAATAATATTCTCTCACAATCTAATGGAAAAAAGTAGTAAGCACGAACATACATACATCCTTAACATTAAGGTGTCTTAAGAAATACTATTTGGAACCACAGAGGGTAGGATGTGAGTTGGCAAGTGTGGAGAGTAGGTGGGGGAGGGTGGATGGGGGAGTGGGTAAATGCCTGAACCTCTCAGTCCCTTCTGAGCAATGTTCAGGTGGGCCTGGATGGTGGCTTTTCCCCAGTAGTTGTTGTTAGCTGCTATGGAGTCAACTCTGACTCATGGTGACTTTATGTACACTGGTTACCCGGTGCTGTGTCATCCTCACAATAGCCAGCATGTCCAGGTCCATCATTGTGGCTATTGTGCCACTCCATGTCATCAGGGGTCTTCCTTGCCATGACTGGCCTCCTACTTCACCAAACATGATGTCTTCCTCCAGCGATTGATCCTGTCTCCTGATGATGTGTTCAAAGAAAGGGAGGCAGACAATGTTCTGTTGTGATCCATTAGATTTTCAGTGGCTCATTTTCAGAAGTAGATATCCAGACCCTTCTTCCTAGTCTGTCTTAGTCTAGAAGCCCTGATGAAACGTATTTGAAATACTGGTGGCATAGTTTCCAGCATCAAAACAACCCAACAAGCTACCATAGTACAACAAACTGATAGATGGGTAGTGGTTCCCAGCCCTAGGGACCTGCTTTTCCTTGCCAGTAGCCTGTTATGAAATAGGGCACAACCCCTAACTTGCCTGTATGGAGACTGGTTTTGCCACCCCTGGGCAAAGAGAGGACATCTCTCCCATTCAACATGGCATTTCTGGGGTTCTCAGTGTACCTCCTCCAGCATCAACTAGCATCAATCATTTCTGGGGTTCTCAGTGTACCTCCTCCAGCATCAACTAGCATCAATCTGCTAAGTTAAGGTCACAGTTGTTCTTTCCTTTGGGTGATGAGAATTCAGATACAAAACATAGACATTGAGCTCTTACTTGAGTCCTATACTCATTGAATTCAGTGGTAGTAAGCCTTTCCTCAAAAGGCTCCAGAATATCTTGCCGATCATTTCTTCATCTATTCACTCACTCCACAATTGTCTACTAGTACCATGCTTAGCTGCAAATGAATAGCCTGCAGGCTGAAACTGAGTCACATGTACACATGTTTGACCTGTTGTTGTTGTTGTTGTTGTTATGTGCCATCGAGTCAGCCCTGACTCATAGCAACCCCTCCTTGGGTTTCCGAGGCAGTATCACTACGGAAGTAGGATTGCCCAACCTTCCTTCCGAGGAGTGGCTGGTGGGTTTGAACCGTCAGCCTTCTGGTTAGCAGTCAAGTGCCTTAGCCACTATGCTACCAGAGCTCCCTACACAGTGCTTTTAAAATTTTGAATTAATTCCCAAAGTTTAAGAATCTTGAAATTGCATATAAAAATATGGTTTCTGGATTTCTCCTGAATAATAAAAAATCTAACACTGGGCCAAACTGAAATGGAGTTGAAATATTGGCAGCATGTGTGACACAGGACTCACCAGTTTCTATTGCCTCCTTGACCAACCCATAAACTATATCAGTTAGCCCCTGTAGGCAGTTCATTTTTTGATCCCTAGTATAAATGAATAATAACAAAAATGAACATGTATTCAAACTTTACTATGTTCCAGGCTTTATTCTAATTGTCTTGACATATTAACTCATTTGAGGCTCATAGTAAAAAAGAGTAACAGCAAATTGAACAATTAATTGCCTACTTATTCAAGAAATATTTGCTAAGGGCCCACCAAATCTGCCAGACACTATTGCAACAATGGAGATAATGCAACAAGCATCATCAGTTGCCATCAAGTCAACTTTGACTCATGGTGACCCCATGTGTATCAAAGTAGCACTGTGATCTATAGGGTTTTCAATGGCTGATTTTTTAAAAAGTAGATTGCCAGGGCTTTCTTCCAAGGCACTTCTAGAGGGATGCAAACCTAAAATCTTGTGGTTGCCAACCAAGCATGTTTTTTGCATCAGGAAATAAAACCTGTGCTCATGAAGCTTTTATTCTACCAAAGAGGCATAACAGAAGACAGAACTAATAAATAGTAAATCAGATGGTGTAAGTGCAAGAGAGGAAAACAAAGCAAGACAAATAGTTTTGGGCGTGCTGATGATTGGTGTTAGGGTGGAGGTGTGCTTTGTTGTAATATAAAAAGAGTTGTCAATATAGGCCTTACTGAGAAGGCAAATTTAAGCGAAGATATTACCAATTGAGATGTTTCAACAAATGGATGCAATGTGGAAGTGCTCAATCACTATGTTAAGAAATTCAGAAGACAGATACCTGGCCAACCAACTGGAAGATGTCCATATTTGTGTCTGTTATGGATTGAATTGTGCTCCCCAAGAATATGTGTCAACTTGGCTAGGCCATGATTCTCAGTATAATGTAATTACCCTCCATTTTGTGATCTGATGTAATTATCCTATGTGTTAGAAATCCTAACCTCTATGATACTAATATTTGGCTTCACAATCAACACCAAGGGAAGCAACAGTCAAGAAATCAGTAGTCCTATTGCACTGGGCAAATCTGCTGCAAAAACCTCTTTAAAGTGATGAAGAGCAAAGATGTGCTTAGCCCAAGCTGTGGTATCTTCAATCACCTCATATGAATGTGAAAGCTGAACAATGAATAAGGAAGACAAAAGAAGAGGTGATGCCTTTGAATTATGGTGTTGGCAAATAATACTGAAAGTACCATGGACTGCCAGAGAATGAACAAATCTGTCCTGGAAGAAGTGCAGCAAGAATGCAACTTGGAAGATTGTTAGTAGAATCATAGATATTAAAGGCAATTCTAGTGAGGACTCAGAAGGAAATGAGGAGAGTTGTAACACCAGAGATGATGGCACAGTTGGCAAGAAGCAGTGGCAGCGAAATGGTGGGAGCTGAACCAGGAAACTGCAAGATGGCATGGGAGCTGACCCAATGGAGTGAGAGACCTAAGTACCTTCAGGGAGGAGGCTTCCTGGTGGAATAGGCTTCCTTTGGACACTTGTCCATGGAGCTAAGCTTGCTGACACATGGAGTTAGAGAGCTGAGTGCCTTCAGACCAAAGCTTACTGGCAGAGTAGGGTGCCTCCAGGTACTTATTGGTAAAGCTAAAGAGCTTTGCAACACTTGCTAGACCAGGGCAAAGACCAGGCCAGCCCAAGAGGCTTGAGGGACCAAGGGGCCAAGATGCCAAGGGACCAAGAAGTAAAGTTGAAAAGACAAGGAGCGAGTAAGAGTTCCAGCAAGATGGTAGACTAGGCAGAAAGACTGCACAGACCCTCTTTAACAAAGAAAAGGGAAACCAATTAACACAGACACAGAAGATAATCTTGGACCCCTGAGCCTTGAAGGGAAGGATATAGAAGTGGACTAAACCCCAACTAGCAGAGGAATTTGCGTGAAAATACCAAAAAAGGAGACATACGGAGCTGCGGTCTGGCAGCAATCCTGAGTGATCCTGACGGCACAGACAGCTTGGAGATTCCCGAGTGGTGGTAGGACCTAAGAATTAACCTAAAAATCACCCTGCTAGCCAGAGACTACATGGAGGACTGTGCATGGTGGCTGGGGAACAAACGGAGAAGGTGAAGAGAAAGGTGGGATGAACTGCGACTTTTATCGCGGAAGGCGCCACAATTTTGAAGGTTTAAAAAGGAGCTTGACTATTTTGGATATTTAAAGAGACAGCACTCTCGCAGATTCCTGGGGCTTAAGAACATGTTCTGCTTTCCAGCAACCCCAAGGTCACTTGGGACCTGCAAGACTGAAAAGGTATGACATTCCTCTTGTTACTCTTATACCCCACACACGCTTGGTGAACAGAGATGTGGCCACCCCCCACTACCACCTACCTTCGTGGCCCACAGGAACTCCATCACAGTCTGTGTGCTCAGACGGAGCCTGGGTGCCCTGCCCTGTCCTCCACTGATTTTTTTTTTCTCTTTTTTTATTTTTATTTTTTTCTTTTTCGCTGTCTTTTTTCTGGTGATTAGTTTGCTTGTATTTGTCTTTTTTAAAACAACTAATATTATTAATACTTTTGTCCTTTGTATTATTATACTTAATCTTCCCCTACCAGGCCCTAGTTTTCAGCATTTTTTCTTTTCCCTGTGCCTGGTTGAAATTTTTTTTTTTAATTTAAGGTTTTTTTTTTTCCCCCCCTTTTTTCTCATGATTAACCCCATTCCTTCTTTTTCTTTTTGCATTTCTCCCATTTTTTTCTTCATTTATTATTCTCCTTACCTACTTTTTTCTTAGTGCCCTATCCCCAGATATTGCAGGTTTTCTTGCTTTTTTCTTCTTTTTTTCCCTTTTGTTCTTTTTTTTTGGTTATTTTCCTGTGTGATTACATGGTGTGTTTTTCATCCATGTGCTTTTATTCAATTGTAATTTCTTTCCAACTGAGTGGAAGACAACAACAGTCCCCATAAGACACAACTACACCCACAGCTCCTGTGACTTCACTTACTGAGTGAGAGCCACTACCTCCTTCTCCACCAATAGGGCAACAATAAAAAACCACCAAGAAGAGCCTGAATCACCCTTGGCTGCTCTTCACAAACAGTTAACAGAGATCTAAATACAACAATGCCACAATG
>NW_006921786.1:291554-326584 GCF_000298275.1 Orycteropus afer afer | reverse complement strand
TATGCACAGGGAGACAGCTCAGGGGGCAGGAGTGTATGGAGGGATGGACACTGGGAAGAGGTAACTATGGGGAGGAAGTGGGAAGGGAGCTGTTGCATTATGGTAAACTGTGGTCAATGACATGAGACAAAGTATATGTGAACTGCTGTATGGAAAGTGAATTTGCTCTGTTAATCTTCACCCAAATCACAACAAAGAAAGAAAGAAAAGATGAGGAGCATGAGAAGTAGAGGTGCCTCAGTTCCAAAGGGTAGCGCCACAACCTCTGTGGTCGCTACGGGAAGCACTATGGCCTTTTGGGTCTCAAAGAGTGGTGTCAAGGCCTCCTAGTTTTCAAAAGTCAGATCTTCACCCACTTGGTTCCATAGAGTGGGCTGCCATTCACAAGTGCCAGGGGTGTAGGGCCAGATCCACTGCCCAAAGCTGAGGGGGCAAAAGGATGGGGCCTGCCAGGGCCGAAGAGCTGAGTCCACCACTCAGATGGACTAGGAGAATGGGCCCACCCAAAACCAAGGGAGCAGGGTTATCCTCCCAGTGGGCTTGGAAGGTGGAGCTGAAGACTGTATCTGAGGGGCCTTCACTCAGAATCCAGAAAGCATGGCCGGCACCCAGAATATAGAGGGAGGGGCCACCTAGATGGTCTCAGAGACCAAAGAATTATTTCCAAGTCTTGAGAGCTAGTGTAAATTGTTCTGCTGGGTTTTTGACATATTTAATGCCCATTGTCCCTTCTTTCCCTCAAATTTCTCCTATTTGTAATGGAATGTCTACCTTGTGCTGTTCCACTATTATACTTTGGAAGCAGATAATTTGTATGTTAGATATCATAGGTTCAGAGATAAAAAGGAATTTAGCCCTAGGAAGGAATGTGGACTTGGATTTGATTAAGACTTTTGGGATGATATATGCAGTGAACTTATATTACCTGTGGCAAGGACATGGATTTGGGGGAGCCAAATGGTGGGATGTTATAGATTGAATTGTATACCCTCAAAATATATGTCAACTTGGTCATGATTCTCTTTTTATCCCCCTGTACATAATGATTAGTGTGTGTGTGTGTGTGTGTGTGTGTGTGTGTGTGTGTGTTTTGGGTGAAAGTTTACAGAGCAAATTCATTTTTTATACAGCAGTTCATACACATCTTTTTTCATGATAATGACTGCAATTTCCACAATGTAACATCTCTCCTCCCACTTCCTCCTCATAGCCACCTCCTTCCTGTGTCCCTCCCTCCCATGCACTCCTGCCCCCTGAGCTGTCTCCCTGTGCATACACAGCCCTTCTCTTCTCCCATGATTGATTTCTCCAAGGAGTGTATCTACCTAATGTAAGTGATCAGCCCATATACCAGTCTTCTATTTGGCTGGAAGCTGTAAGAGTGAGTTCAGTTCGAAATGTGAAGGGCAGCCAGGGGCCATAGTCTCAGGGGTTACACCAGACTCTATCAGACCACCAAGCCTGGTCTTTCTATGTATATAAACCTGGTCTTATAAAGTTTTATTCCACATCATTCTCCCACTCTATCAAGGATCTCCTACAAAGATCTCCCTCCAATCAGTGATAGGTGAGCACCATCTAGTTCTTCTGGTCTCATGGTCATATAGGCTGAGGATCACATGGTCTACCAGTCCCTTGGACTAATTGTTTCCATGCATCTTTGATTTTCTTCATTCTTCTTTGCTCTGGACAAGAAGAGACCCATTGTTGCATCTAGATGGCCACTTGTAAGCTTTTAAGATCCCAGTCATTACTCACCAAAGTAGGATGAGGAACAATATTTTTCTGTAGCATATTATGCCAGTCAAGCTTGATGTCCCCTGGGACCATGGTCATGTGCCTACAGGTCCAACTACTCACTCCCTCTGAGTAGCTGGCTGTGGCCAAAAAGTCACCGTAACCTTGTCCCTTGTCAGCTCTACTACATACCTGGGCATTCTTACAGAACATACAAATATGCTTGTAAAACATCATCTGCCAACCCTATATGTGGTCATGGGCACACTACCCCCTGCATAGATGTACTTGATCATCTGGAGTGTCCACCCATCTATCCATGCATAGATCAATGTTTGTCATCACTAACAACATGGTACTGTATGTGCAAAAGGGTTCATCTTTGTTGTCTGTATCTCCCATGCACCTCTCTATGTCTTCCTCTTCCTCAATGTCACTGTGTTGATCACTCACATTTGGTGCATTGCTCTTCTCTTCACACAAATCAATATTTGTCTCTACCTATCTAGCAGTGTTCCCTCCCCTCCCATGCTACCCCTGGTAACCAACGAAGAAAGTTTCCTTCCATATATAAACCTTTCCTTGATTTTTCACAATAACAGACTAATACAATATTTGTCCTTTTGTGATTGACTTATTTCACTCAGCATAATGTCCCCCAAGTTCATCTACGTTATGCGGTGTTTTGCAGACTCTACGTTAGTCTTTAGGGTTTCATAGTATTCCATTGTGTGTATGTACCATAGTTTGGCTATCCATTCTTCTGTTGATGGGAACCTAGGTTGTTTCCATCTTTTGCTATTGCAAATAGTGCTGTGATGAACATGGGTGTGCATATATCTGTTCTTGTCCTGGATCTCACTTCTTTTAAGATATATACCTAGTAATGGGGTTGCTGGGTCAAGTGGTCTTTCTAATTCCAACTTTTTAAGGAATTGCCATACTGCTTCCTACAGTGATTGTACCATTTGACAGTCCTACCAGCAGTGTATGAAAGTCCCAATCTTTCCACATCCTTGCCAGCATTTCTTGTTTTCTATCTTGTTGAATTTTGCTATTAGTGCTGGGGCAAGATGGTGTCTCATTGTTGTTTTGATTTGCATCTCTTTAATGACTAATGATAGTGAACATTTCTTCATGTGTTTGTTGGCCACCTGAATATCTTTTTTGGTGAAGTGTCTATTCATGTCTTCTGCCCATTTTTAAACTGGATTATTTGTCTTTTTGGTGTTGAGGTGTTGGAGTTTTCTATAAATTTTAGATCTAAGTCCCTTGGAAGATATGTCATTGCTGAACATTTTTTCCCATTCTGTAGGTTCTCTTTTGACTCTTTTGGAGAAGTCTTTGAAAGCACATAAACACTTAATTTTTAGAAGGTCCCATTCATCTAGTTTATCTTCTGCTGTTTGAGCATCTTGAGTTATACTTGATAGTCTATTTATGCCATATATAAGGGACCCTCAATTTGCCCTATTTTTTTTTCTTGAGGACCTTTATAATTTGAAGTCTCACATTTAAATCTTTGATCCATCTGGAGTTAGTTTTTGTGTATGGTGTGAGGTACAGATCTTGTTTCATTTTTCTGCAAATGGGTATCCAGTTTTGCCAGCACCATTTGTTAAAGGTACAATCTCTTCCCTATTTAAAGGATTTCAGCCCATTGTCAAAGATCAGCTGACCATAGGTTGATGGATCTGTTCTGGGTTCTCAATTCTATTACATTGGTCTATGTGTCTGTCATTATACCAATACCATGCAGTTTTGACTACTGTGGCTGTATAGTAGGTTTTGAGATTCAGCAGTGTGAGACCTTCTACTTTGTTCTTCTTCTTCAATAGTGCTTTGCTTATCCAAGTTCTAATTCTAACTTTCCATATAAAGTTAGTGATTAGTTTTTGCATATCCTTAAAGAATGTCGATGGGATCCGGATTGGGATTGCACTGTATAGATTGCTTTGGGTAGAATTGGTATTTTCACAATGTTCAATCTTCCTATCCACGAGCATGATATGTTCTTCCATTTATGTAAATCTCTTATGGTTTTTTGAAATAGTCTTTTATAGTTTTCTTTGTACAAGTCTTTTGTGTCCCCGGTAAGATTTATTCCCAAGTATTTTATTTTTTTGGTAGCTATTGTAATGGTATTGATTTCCTTATTTCTTTTTCAGCAATCTCTTTGCTGGTGTAGAGGAACACACCTGATTTTTGGATGTTGATCTTGTATCCTGCCACAATGCTAAATTTCTCAATTAGTTCCAATAGATTTTGTACCGAGTCTCTTGGGTTTTCTAGGTATTGGATCATATCCTCAGCAAATAGGGGTAGTTTGACTTCTTACCAATTTGGATGCCTTTTAATTCCCTTTCTTGCCTTATTGCCTTGGCTAGGACTTCCAGAACAATGTTGAATAGAAGTGGTGATAGACGGCATTCTTGTCTGGTTCCTGTTCACAAGGGGAATGGTTTCAGTCTCTCTCCATTGAAAATAATGTTGGCTGTTAGTTTTACATAGATGTCCTTTATTATGTTGAGGAATGTCCCATCTATTCCTATTTTGCTAAGAGTTTTGATCAGGTATGGGTATTGGATTTTGTCAAATGCCTTTTCTGCATCAATTGATATGATTATGTGGTTTTTTCTTTGTTTTATTTATGTGGTGGATGATGTTGATTGTTTTTCTAATGTTGAACCATCCTTGCGTACCTGATATGAACCCCACTTGGTCACAATGAATGATTTTTCTGATATATTGTCGGAATCTATTGGCTAGGATTTTGTTGAAGATTTTTGCATCTGCATTCATGAAGGATATTGGTCTGTAGTTTTTCTTTTTAGTGATATCTTTGCCTGGTTTTGGTATCAAGGTTTGCTTGCTTCATAAAATGAATTAGGGAAGATTTCATCTTTTTGTATGTTTTGGAATAGTTTGAGTAGTATTGGTGTCAGTTCTTCTCTAAATGTTTGGTTGAATTCTCTGATGAAACCGTCTGAGCCAGGACTTTTTTTTGTTGGCAATTTTTTTTATGAGCTGTTCAATTTCTTCTTATCTTATGGATCTGTTCAACTTTTCCACCTCAGTCTGTGTTAGTTTAGGTAAATGGTGTGCTTCTACAAATCTGTCCATTTCTTTCAGATTTTCAAATTTGTTGGAGTACAGTTCTTCATAATATCCTGATATTGTCTTTTTTATTTCAGTTGGTTCTGTTGTGATGTCACTCATTTTATTTCTTATTTGTGTTATTTGTATTCTCTCCCTCTTTTCCTTTGGTTTGTCAGTTTTTATTATTATTATTATTATTATTATTATATTAAATAAACAGCTTCTAGTCTTGTTGATTTTTTTTTCTATTGTCTTTCAGTTTTCTGTTTCATTTATTTCTGCTCGAATCTTGTTATTTCTTTTCTTCTGGTGACTGTAGGTTATTTCTCACTGCCCTTTTTCTAATTGTTGGAGACTTTGGTTTAAGGTGTTGATTTTGGCTTTCTTCTTTTCTGATGTGTACATTTATTGCTAACGATAATACAATTCATTAACAAAATGAGCTGATCACTGCTTTTGCTGTGTCCCAAAGATTTTGTTATGCTGTTTTTTCATCCTCATTTGATTCAAGGAGTTTTTCAATTTCATTTTTTATTTCTTCTATTACTCAGTCATTTTTAAGAAGGGTATTATTCAGTTTCCATGTGTTTGCTCTTTTCCCATTGATCTTCCTATTGTTGATTTCTAATTTTATAGCATTGTGATCTGAGAAAATGCTCTGCAGTATTTCAGTGTTTTTAAATTTATTAAGGCTTGCTTTATGGCCTAACATATGGTCAAACATGTGCACTGGAAAAAATGTATAATGTATTGTTGTATTGTTGTTGGGTGAAGTACTCTGTGTTGTTGTTATTGTTGTTATGTGCCATCAAGTCGGCCCCAACTCATAACGACCTCTCCTTGGGTTTCCAAGGCAGTATCACTACAGAAGTAGATTGCCCAACCTTCCTTCTGAGGGGTGGCTGGTAGGTTTGAACCGCCAGCCTTCTGGTTAACAGTCAAGTGCCTTAGGCACTAATCTGGTGGATTCTATTAGTTGCATTAGTTCTTTGGCATTTTTGTTAAGTTCCTTTCCAGTTGTTCTATATTTCATTGAAAGTCGTGTATTAAAGTCTCCTCCTATCACTGTGGAGTCATCTATGTGTCTTTTCAATTCTATTAAATTCTGATTTATGTATTTTGGGACTTTTTCATTGTTTCCATAGATATTTATTGTGGTTATGTCCTCTTGTTCAATTGATCCTTTAGTCATTATATAATGTCCTTCTTTGTCTCTTATGGTTGTTTTTGTCTTAAAGTCAATTTGATCAGAAATCAATATTGCTACTCCTGCTCTTTTTTGGTTGCCATTTGCTTGATAAATCGTTTTTTTTTTTTTCCCAACCTTTGAATTTTAGTCTATTTTTTTCTTTGTCCCTAAGATGTGTCTCTTGTAGACAGCATATTGATGAGTTTTGTTTTCTTATTCAGTCTGCAACTCTCCATCTCTTGAGTGGTGCTTTTAATCCATTGACATTCAGTGTAATTATTGACAAGTATAAATATGTTACTGTCATTTTGTTATGTTATTTTTTTTGGTGTTGCTGATTTCTTTGTTCCATACAATTTTCTGTGCTGAGCTCATTTTGTTAATGAATTGTATTATCATTTCCTTCATTGCTGTTGTTTTAGTATTTGCTAAGTATTTGTGCTTGTCCTGTTTTTTATTGTCATGCAAAGGCTTATAATTTTCTTTGAGGTTACCCTGTGATTTATATTTTTCTCTCTGAGTTTAGAACAGTCAATTCTATCTTGCAATTGTCTTGACTTCCTCACCATTTAAAAGTTCTATAACTACACTTTTTTCCCCTCTTTTTGTTTTGTAGTTGTCCTCATTTGCCAATTGATGTCTCTAGTTACCTATTTACAATCTTGTAAGCTTATTTTACTTTGGATACTTCCATAACTGTGTTAGTTTCTGGGTTATGTCATCACATGTATTAATAGTCAGTTGTTGTTTGCTGTTATTGGTTCTGTGTCCAAATGTCATCATGTATATTATGGTCAGTTGTTATTTGTTGTTATTGGTTCTCTGTCCAAAGGACTCCCTTTAGTATTTCTTGTATGGTTGATCTGGTTTAAACAAACTCCCTTAATTTCTGCTTATCTGGAAATCTCCTAATTTCACCATCATATTTGAGGGACAATTTTGCTGGGTATATAATTCTTGGTTGGAAATTTTTCTCTTTCAGGGTTTTATATATACCATCCCTTTTTCTTCTCACCTGGATGGTTTCTGTTGAGAAATCAGAGCTTAGTCTTATTGGATGCTCTTTGTAGGTATACATAACCCAGAAACCAACACAGTTATGAAGTATCCAAAGTAAAATAAGCTTACAAGATTTTAAACAGGGAACTAGAGACATCAATTGGCAAATGAGGACAACCACAAACCAAAAACGGGGGAAAATGTGTAGTTACAGAACTTCTAAATGGTGAAAAAGTCAAAAAGCATCCATGTTGCTTTCAGGATTCTTTCTTTGTCTTTGCTTTTGGTGAATTTGATGATATATGTCTTGGTGATTTTCTTTTGGGATCTGTTCTGTCTGGAGTTCATTGGACTTTGTGGATGGAAATATTCTCATCTTTCATTATATCACGGAAATTATCTTCCAACAAATCTTCCACTATCTTCTCTGTGATTTTTTTTGGTCTCTTCCTTTTCTGGAATTCCAATTACACATAGGTTATTCCTTTTGATGGTATCCCACATGAATCTTAGGCTTTCTTCATTTTGTTTTGGTCTTTTTTTTTGATTGATCCCTTTCCAAAGAAGTATTGAGGTATTTGTTTTCAACTAATTCTGTCTTCCATTGATTCAATTCTACTCCTTTGCCTGTTCAATGTATTATCTATTTCAGAAAGTTTAGTGTTAATCTTCTGGATTTCTATCTGTAGATTTTTTATCATTTCTAATTTTTCATTTATTTTGTCATTTTGTTCTTGTATTATTTTCCAAAATTATTCCAAAATAATAAAAAAATTCTAGGTTTTGTCTGTGTTTTCCTTAATTTTCTCAGTGTTTTCCTTGATCTATCTCTCAATCCATTGAAGGTACTTAAATATGATTCTTTTGAATTCCTTATCAGGGAGTTACAGTGCTGCTTCTTCCTCAGGGATGTATTCTGGGTCTTTATGCTGGTCCCTTGTTTCTACTGCTTTATCTTGCTTCTTTGTGTGGACTGTGATGGTCTGTTGTCTCTGGGACATTGTGATGTTGCTGCATTTATATTTAATTGGTGATTGTCTGTTGGAGTGATTTACCCAAGATTTTAATTTTCTTTGTTTTGTTTAAATGTATCTGAGGAAGCAGGGTATCTGTGCTCCTCTATTTTCTAGTCGGCAGCACTTAAGTACTTACTACCTATCTCCTGGTAGGTGTGAGAGAGTATGAGAGTCATTTCACAGATTTCTGTTAACTGTTTGTGAAAAGCAGTTAAAGGTGAGTCAGGCTTGTATTGTCTGTCATGTATCATTGGCATCATTGGTGCAGAAGCAACTGGTGGCCCTCAGTATGTGGGCCTGGAGGTGCAGGTATGGTTGGGTCATATGGTCATGGTTGCTTCCTCCCACTCAGACAAAAAAAAAAATCAATCTAAAAAGTGCAAAAGACCTCCTCTTTCAAGTGTGAAAAAGCAAAGACATCACTTTGAGGATTAAGATGCACCTGACCCAAGCTATGGTATTTCTAATAGCTTCATATGCACATGAAAGATGGACAATAGAATAAGGAAGACTAAAGAATTGATGCATTTGAATTATGGTGTTGGTGAAGAATGCTGAATATACCATGGACTGCTGGAAGAACAAACAAATTTGTCTGGAAGAAGTACAGTCATAATGCTCCTTAGGAGTGAGGATGGCAACACTTTGTCTCATGTACTTTGGACATGTTATCAGGAGGGACCAGTCCCTGGAGAAGAACATCATGCTTGGTAAAGTAGAGGGTCAGTGAAAAAGAGGAAACCCTCCATGAGATGACACAGGGGCTGCAACAATGGGCTCAAACATAGCAATGATTGTGAGG
The DNA here is from genome assembly GCF_000298275.1 of Orycteropus afer afer. Lineage (NCBI taxonomy): Eukaryota > Metazoa > Chordata > Mammalia > Tubulidentata > Orycteropodidae > Orycteropus > Orycteropus afer. The sequence continues at coordinate 317,742 of NW_006921786.1, read as the reverse complement.
ATGGTGCAAGACTAAGCAGGGTTTTTTTTTTTTTTTTTTTCTTTCTATTGTACATAGGGGGAGCTCTGGTAGCATAGTGGCTAAGGCACTTGACTGCTAACCAGAAGGCTGGTGGTTCAAACCCACCAGCCACTCCTTGGAAGGAAGGTTGGGCAATCCTACTTCCATAGTGATACTGCCTCAGAAACCCAAGGAGGGGTCACTATGAGTCGGGGCCGACTTGACGGCACATAACAACAACAACAACAACAATTGTACATAGGGTCACTTTGAGTCAGACCCACTTCATGACAACTAACAATAAAAACAGCATGACACAGGTGAAGAATTAGGAGAAGAATATCCCAGGCAGAAAGAGATTAAGCAACTTACTTGTATTGGTGATGGTTGCACAATATGACTAATGTAATTGGTGTCACTGAATCATAGATGTGAAAAGTGCTGAAATGAGCTAATTGAAAGGTTCAGCAAAGTGGCAGGATACAAGATGAACATGAAAAAAATCAGTTGGATTCCTCTACATTATTAAAGAGATCTCTGAAAAGGAAATAAGGAAAACAATAATACCATTTACAATAGCTACTGAAAAGATAAAGTACTTAGGAATAAATCTTAGCAGGGACACATAAGACCTATACAATGAAAAGTACAACCACTACTACAAGAAACTATACAAGACCTACATAAAAGGGGGAGAATATGCCATGTTCATGGATAGGAAGATTGAACATTGTGAAAGTGCCAATACTACCCAAAGCAATCTATAAATTCAGTGCAATCCAAATCCAAATCCCATCAATATTTTTTAAGAAGATGGAAAAAACAATGATTAATTTTATATGAAAAAGAGAGCTTGGATGAGCAAAGGACTACTGAGAGGGGGGAAGGGAATGAAATAAGAAGTCTTACACTCCAGAATCTTAAAATCTACTATACTGTACTCAGAACAGCCTGGTGTTGGTATAATAGTTGACACATGGACCTGTGGAACAGAAATGAGAATTCAGGAACAGATCCATCCAAATATGGACAGCTGAGCTTTGATTGGCTGAAACCAATTCAGTGGGGAAGAGATAGCCTCTTTAACAAAACTGGCAATATTGGATATCCATTTGCAGAAAAATGAAACAAGATCCATACCTCAAACCATACATAAAAAAGAACTCAAGATGTATCAAAGTCATAAACATAAAACCCAAAGCTACAAAGTTCATCAATATAAAATAGGGACAAACTTAAGGGCCTTAATTTATGGCATAGGCTGTCAAGCATAACCCAAAATGCACAAACAACAGAAGAGAAGCTAGATGACTGGGACTTTTAAAAATTAAATTCTTATTTGCGTCAAAAGACTTCTGCAAAAGAGTGAAAAGAAAACCTACCAATTTTGGGGAAAAATATTTGGGAATGATGTATCTGGTAAGAGGTTTATCTCTAAAATTTATAGGAAACTTCAACACCTCAACATTAAAAAGACAATCCAATTCAAAAATGGCCAAAGAATATCAGACATTTCACCAAAGAACTTATTCAGGCAGCCAATAAATACATGAAGAAATGCTCATGATCATTAGCCATTTGTTGTTGTTGTTGTTGTTATTTGCTGTCGAGTCAGCCCCGACTCATAGCGACCCCTCCTTGGGTTTCTGAGGCAGTATCACTACGGAAGTAGGATTGCCCAACCTTCATTAGCCATTAGAGAGATGGAAATCAAAACAACAATGAGATATCATCTCACTTTAGCAATAATAGCAAAATTCAACAAAACAGAAAACAACAAATGCTGGTGAGGTTGTGGAGAGATTGGAACTCTTACACACTTCCTTGTTGGACTGTAAAATGGTATACCCCCTGAATAAATTGGTATGGCACTACCTTAACAAAATGTTGATCCAACAATCAAACTACTAGGAATGTATCCTAAAGAGGTGAGTTTCAGGACACAAATAGATATTTGCATACCCATGTTCATTGCAGCACTATTTACAATAGCAAAGAGATTGAAACAACCTAAGTGCCTATCAATAGATGAATGGCTAACCGAACTATGGTACATACACACAATAGAATACTATGCATCATTAAAGAGTAATAAAAAATCAGCAAATCACCTCATAATGTGATGATCTTGCAGGACATTAAAAAAAAAAAAAAAAAACAACTTACTGCCATCAAGTTGATTCTAACTCACAGTGATCCCTATTGGGTTTCCAAAGCTATGAATCTTTATGAAAGTAGATTGCCCCATCTTCCTTCTGCAGAGCAGCTGGTGGGTTTGAACTGCCAACATCCTGGTTAGCAGTCAAATGCCTTAGGCACTGTACCACCAGAGCTCCTTTTGGAAGATATTATGTTGACTGAAATAAGTCAATCAGAGAAGGACAAGTATTGTATGAATCTGTTATTACAAAGTGAAGGAAAGGGTTGCCCAGGGAAGGAAATTGTCTTTGTTGGTTATTATGGATGGGAGGGGAGGGGAAAGAAGGGAAAAGATATGGATAGTTAAGAGACAAGTGTTGATATGGGTTTAAGCAATATAACAAAAGCATGTGACAAGCACAGTATCACTAAGGAAAAGGCAGATATGAAGAAGTGCACAAAAGTTGCAGACAATAAATATTATCACATACATAATATTGTGTTTTCCGTAACAAAAAAAAAAACAAAAAAAAACTCACTTACATTGAGTCGATTCTGGCTCATAGCAACCTGCTTTGGGTTTCTGAGGCAGTAAATCTTTATGGAAGTAGATTGCCCGGTCTTCCTTCCATAGAGTTGCTGGTAGATTTGAACCGCCAACCTCTGGTTGGCAGTCAAATGCCTTAGGTGCTATGCCACCAGAACTCCTTCATTATCAGTAATAGCAAACACTAATCTATGGCTGGATACATAGGTACACAGGCAAGAAAATCAGGTATGAACAGGTGAAAGGGAATATACCCATGATCATACACAGGTTTGGTAGGCGATATTCCATGTACAGTATAAAGCCAAAAGGGGACAAAGTTAGGATAACTTCTTAGCCACAACAAAGCACCTTGAGGGAGTGAGTCATTGGGCCTCCAGGCTGGGGACCATGGTGGCAGGGGACATCAAGCTCAATTGGCACAACATAGTACACAAAAATATTGTTCTACATCTTACTTTAGAACTGGGGTGAATAGCAACTGGGGTCTCAAAAGCTTGTTAGCTGCCATCTGAGATGCAACTATTGGTCTCTCTCTTTGTTCAGAGCAAAAAAGAGTGAAGAAAATCAACAATGCAGGGAAACAATTAGTCCAAAGGACTAATGAACCTCACAAACCCCAGCCTCCATGACCCTGAGACCAGAAGTAGATGGTACCCGGCTACCAATGCCACCATTCAGAAGGGGATCAAAATCGGACAGCCTGGATAGAGTGAGATTAAAAAAAAAAAAAAAAATCAGATACAGACTGAGGAAACCGCTGAGACTTCTTGTTGTTTTTATGTGCCATCAAGTTGGACCCGACTCATAGTGACCCCTACTTATTAAATGGTTTGTTAGGAGATGCCATTCCTACCCAGAAGCACCAAGAAGCTTCAGGTGAGTACAGAAGAACAGCAGTGAACAGTATTGCTCTTAGAGAGCTCGGCATATCCTGCGGGTCCTGGCGAGATGGATGAGGGTAGTGGGGAAAGGCCTTGGCACAGGGTTCAAGCTCTGAAGAGTCCCTGTGTGACATAAATATTTAAACATTTGACTACTCACTGAAAGGTTGGTGGTTTAAACTCATCCAGAGGCACCTTGGAAGAAACACTGTTGCACTGCTCCAAAAATGTCACAGCCTTGAAAACCCTGGGCAGCAGTTCTACTCTGCACCATGGGGCCACCATAAGTCAGAGACCATTTAACAGTAGTGGGCTTACTCTGAAGCTCTGACCTCCTGTCCTATCCTCCCAGCATTCTCCCAAGGGACCAAGATCAATCCATCACCTACTTTCAGCTGTTCATTTTAATCTCAAGAGGGTTCTGGGAGCCTGTCCTTCCCCCAACCGAAGCTCCAGGGCCCCTCCTCCCTCCAAGTACCAGACAGAACTGGCCACAAATCCTCCTAATCCTCCGTGTCTTTGTCTCCTGTCTCACGGCAGCACCAAGGCCAGCAGCCAGAAGACCACATCCCACTCACCCAGCCGGTAGCGACCACCAACTGGTGCCCACTTGGCCTCACCAATGGGAAACAGTAAGAGCGGGGCCCTGTCCAAGGAGATCCTGGAGGAGCTGCAGCTGAATACCAAGTTCACAGAGGAGGAGCTCTGCACCTGGTACCAGTCCTTCCTGAAGGAGTGCCCCAGCGGCCGCATCACACGGCAGGAGTTCGAGAGTATCTATTCTAAATTCTTCCCAGATGCTGACCCCAAGGCCTATGCCCAGCATGTGTTCCGTAGCTTTGATGCCAACAGTGATGGCACCCTGGACTTCAAGGAGTATGTCATCGCCCTGCACATGACCACTGCAGGCAAGCCCAACCAGAAGCTAGAGTGGGCCTTCTCCCTCTATGACGTGGATGGCAATGGCTCCATCAGCAAAAGTGAAGTGCTTGAGATTGTTATGGTCAGTCTCTGCCCTTGGCCCTTAACTTGGATGGGGGGCTGAACTTATTCTTGGTCAGGCCTCCTGCTACTGCTGTTGCTGCAGAAGGGGCTAGAGCTTGAGACAGGCTGGGCCAGGTCTGAATGGTGGAGCAGGGGATACAGGCTTTATGGCTCTAGGGCTATGAGTATATGATAATAGACTGATGCTATAGAGGGATGGGCACATTCCCACGGCTTGATTTTCTTCCTAAAGAAGAATTTCCCAGTATTCAGATCTTTTTATGCTCCTTCTCTCCTTTTATCCCTTCTTTCCTTCTTCCTTCCCTCCCCCTCCCTCTTCCCTCTATCTCTTCTTTCCCCCTCCCTCCTTTTCTCCTTTTTTTTTTTCCTTCTTTCTGGCTTCTGTCCTTCCACCCCCCTCCTTCATTACTTTGTTCTTTCCCTCCTTCTTTTACTTCTTCCTTCCTTCAATAAAACGTCTTTCAAACGTAACAATATACATTTAAATTCTATCACAATTAAATCTAAAACCCATAACGTCACAAATATATACAGTAGGAAGATATGAAAGGGGAAAAAAATCTGGGTTCTAGACCTAATTTTCCTCATAACATTTTGTGGGTCACTTCACCCTGTGAGTCTCAGCTTTCTCACCTGTCTCATGTTTTAGAACAATTTAACTACTGGATCCTACTAGAATCTTCTTACAGGCTGACACTGCCTTCCTTCATATATATTGCAACACTCATTTCTTCTCTGAGCATACTGCCCTCATTTGTCGTTAATGTTTTAGGTGTCTGTAACATGGTTTTTCCTCACTGTAGAATAATTCATGAAATTTAGATGTATATGCAAATAAAAATTGCCTTTAATTCTATCACTCAAAGAAAACTACTATTACCTTATTGGTACATACCTTTCTGGAGTCCCTGTCTGGTTAATGCACTTGGCTGCTAACCAAAAGGTTGGAGGTTCAAGTACCCCCCAGAGGCACCTTAGAAGAAAGGCCTGGCTGTCTACTTCTGAAAAATCAGCTGTTGAAAACCCTGTGGAGTGCAGGTTTGCTATAACATACACGAGGTCACCATGAGTCAAAATCAACTTGATGGTAACCGGTTGGTTTTCCTACACCTTTCTGGCCTTTTATCTATGTATTTTTAAACAATTTTAGATTACATATTTATATGTGATTTTTATCATACTTTTTCAGTTACTGTTTTCACATGAGTGTTTTCTAGAGCATTAACTATTCTCCAAAAACATTTTGAATACGCAACAATGCAAAACACTGCCGTTGAGTCAGACTCGACTCATAGCAAACTCACCTTGGGTTTCTGGGGCAGTATCACTACGGAAGTAGATTGCCCAACCTTCCTTCCGAGGAGTGGCTGGTGGGTTTGAACCACCAGCCTTCTGGTTAGCAGTCAGATGCCTTAAGAACTATGCCACCAGAGCTCCTACATTTTGAATAGCTTCTTATAATTTAACCATTCCTAGATTTCTGAGCAGTTAGATGTTTGCTTACTTTTTTTCTATTATGCCAGTCATATTTTTTTAATTTAGTATTTTTATTTATTTTATTTTTTCCTCAAGCCCCCCCCCCCATAGCACTTGCTCTATTTTTCTAATTCCTTTTCTGTGAGGGAGAGAATTTTTTTTCATATTTTATATGATTTGTAATTGCGCTTTCATTTGCACAATTCTCCTACCTTTATGAGGACAAAACAAATAAAATGACAAAGAATGAAGGTTGTGGTGAGTACCCTCAGCTTCGTGTTTTGCCCAGGCCTCCTGTTAAGGGTAGTCATGTGGGAACCTCTTTGTCATCTGGCACATCTTAGAGCGCAGGCTCCCTTTGGGTTGGATTTGAGGTCTTGAGGGTGGCCTGAGACAGTGGCTAAGTCCTCCACTAAAGTCAATTGCCTTGATTCTGACTCATGGCAACCTCATGTGTATCAGAGTAAAACTGTGCACTGTAGTTTAATGGCTGATTGTTTTGGAAGTAAATCACCAGCCCTTTCTTTGAAGGCACCTCTAGGTTGATTTGAACCTCCAGCTTTTGGTTAGCAGCCAAATGTGTTAACCATTTGCACCACCCAGGAGATCTAGCTGAGTCCTCAGAGTCATCTAAGGGATGTTATTCCCAGGAAAAATCTATATGTTGATGCTCCTGAGGAAAAAGGAAGAAGAAATGGAGGAAGGGGATTTTTTTGCACTCTTCCCACATTCGCTGCCAATTCTGAGGATCTTTTGAAAATTCAGATGCCTAGGCCTCACCCCCAGGGATTTTGATTCAAGGTGGCAGGCTGGGGCCTGGACATGTGTATGTTACCCATTACATTAGAGGACATTTAGACCCCGAGGTTATGTGGGCACCAAAGGAGGAAAATCGTAGTGCAGGTAACTCAAAGCCCCTGATGAAGGTTTGTCCAGGGTTGCCAGCCGCTCCTGCTCCTTCTAACGAGTTCATTCTCTCAATTTGGTGCAGGCTATTTTCAAAATGATCAACCCTGAGGATGTGAAGCATCTTCCAGATGATGAAAACACGCCAGAAAAGCGAGCTGAGAAAATCTGGAGATTTTTTGGAAAGAAAGATGATGGTGAATACTTTTACTTCATAGTCTTTGATTTTATAGCCATGAGCTATTTCCTGGAGACCTTGACAAAATGTATCCTCAGTCATAGTTCCTAGGCAGGCCTGGCCACACCTCATCCCATCGTGCATTTCCAGGGCTTTCTGCAGGGCATATGCAGGGCATGGCCACCAGGGCCAGCAGGGGCCAGTTCTGCTGCCACCCTTGAGCTGACAGTGCTGAAGGGTAGAGTAAGAATTAAGGGTAATTAAAAGACACAGAAGCCCATAGAAATCTAATTCGGTTCTGCAAAGCTTTGTTGAACACCTACTATGTCCTAGGTATAGAATACAACTATGAGCAGAAAGCAGCACCTATCTCCTCCTAGAGATATTTCTACATGGAATCACCTTCCCTAGGAGACCAAGAGTTTCCTGGGGAACAAGAACTTTCCCTCATTCTCTTCCATGCCTCCCTCAACCCCCTACAAAAGCCTCAGCCCCAAGTACACTGGTGTCTGGCACAGAGGAAGGGCTCAGTAACTTGTATTTCCTTGAACTGAATACAGTAGCCTACCTTGTAAAAGAGGCATTAGTGGTTCAGTGGTAGAACTCTTGCCTTCCATGTGGGGGGCCGAGGTTCGAGTCCCAGCCAACATACCTCATGCACAGTATCCCCCACCTGTCTTTGGAGGCTCGTGTGTTTCTTATGTTGAACAAGTTTCTGTGGACCTTCTAGACTAAGATGGACTAGGAAGAAAGGCATGGTGACCCACTTCTGAACATCAGCCAATGAAAACTGTATAGATCACAACGGTCTGATCTTGTGTGTGGGGTCACCATGGGTCAGGGCTGACTCAATGGCAGCTAAGAACCACAACCTGGCTAAAAAAACAAACAAACAAAAAAAAAAACTGACAAACCATTCCTCACTGGGGCAAGGCTCTCTCTCGGTTCTGACCCCAAACATAAGAAATAGATCGGGGTGGAGGAGGGGGTATAAGGAGTAATCATGGAGGAGTTGTGAGCCAGGAGTCATAGGGCTGCACTGCCCATGTCCCCATGGTGTCCTACTGGACTCTACCCTCTCACTCCCCTACTTCTAGGATGGACATTGTTCCCTGTTTCTCAACAGACACTCTGGCCCTGACTGTGCTTCACTGTGCTCAGTCCCCCAGAACTTCAGGCTTGAGATCTTGGGTAATATTCAAAATACTGAATAACCAGCAAGGCAGAGGCACCCACTAATCAGAAGAGATGCATAGCATCAGAAGGGCGTCCCTAAGAGTGCCAGACTTTAACACTTCTTTGGCTGAGTTATGGGAGGGTCCTAGTGTCCTGGGGAAGAGTAGGGTGTCTGGGACAGGGTGGGGTACTCTCAGAGACAGCAAGGACTCAATATTTTAATAATAGCTGCAGCCATACTGGGCTGGACATAGTGGCCAATGCCAGCATGATTGTATTTTGAAACAATCTTTTTTTTTTTTTTTTTTCCCCTTCATGCAGATAAACTTACAGAGGAGGAGTTCATTGAGGGGACCCTGGCCAATAAAGAAATCCTGCGACTGATCCAGTTTGAGCCTCAAAAAGTGAAGGAAAGGTTAAAGGAAAAGAAACCCTGATACCAACCATGCAGCTCTCCTCCCTCTTGGCACAATTTACATAAAGACAATAGACATACATAAACACTCATAGCTACATAAACACATACACATGCTCTCTAGAGGCAGACAGAGGCCTCCAAACTCACAGTACAGCTCCCTGCCAAACAGAAGCAGCTTTAACAGCCCACTGGTTCTTGCTTCTCTGTCTTTAGTGCCCCTCCCCCAGCCCCACCAGCCCATGCCTCCAAGGTAATCTCAGGATCAAGTAATCAGAGCCCAAATTGTCACCCATTGTAAGCTCCTTTGTTGGATGCTGGGTAAGCAAGTTCCAATAAATGCATGTGGAGCTGGCCCACAGCTGGATGGGTTGTTCTTGAATTAGAAAAAGACATTATTTCTGCCTACTGAACCGAAAAGATGATACATTGCAATTGTATTTGTAGGCCAGAATGCTGGGACTGTGGTGGGAAGGAGATAGACAATGGTCCTATTTTCTCAGAGTTTGGAAGACCGGAGTGGGATAGGCACCTTGAAGAAGCATGACAGATGCCTGGGGTTACTATAGAGATGTGCAAAGCATTGTGGGAAGATATAATGGGAGTGACTGGCTTAGGGGGATCAAGAAAGAAGTTCCTGATGAAGAGACCTCTAACCTAAAACCCAGTGAGGACCGTGGTGGGGGGAATGGTGGATGGAGAAGGACTGCTGAGATCCTGAGTCAGGAATGAGACTTCAAGGTCAAGGGCTGTGAGAAGGCTGGAGTAGCTGGAGAGCAGTGCAGGGAGGTAGCATGAAGTGTGATCTAAGCCTAAAATGTAGGCAGGGGCCAGACTGTGCAAAGCCACCTTTGTAGACCATGGTATGAAGTTGAGGCTTCACCAGGGGGGTAGTGGGTACCATTGTACAGGCTGGAGTAGGAGGGTTATGTTTGTAAGAGAATCCTCTGGCAGTGTAGGAGAATAAATTGAAGGAAAGACTGGAGGCAGAAAGCTCAACAAACTTTGCAATTGCCCAGGTGACCTGGGCCAGGGGAGTGGCAGTGGGGTGTATGACTGGATCCCTTAGGAGATATTTAGGAGACAGAATCCATCTGACTGGCTGTGGGGGAGGAGGAGGGAGGAACACGGATGTTTCTAACTTGGACACTGGGTGAATATTGATGCCATTTACCAAGATGGGAAACCTAAGGGAAGTTGTTGGTTTCAGTAAATGATGAGGGGTTCAGCTTTGGACATGATGAGGGGTACAGACAGAAGCATGGCTGAGGCTACAGATTTCAGAAGTGAGGAAAGGGAGGCCCAGAGGCAGGAAGAACTTGCCCAAGGTTAGTCAGTAAATGGGTAAAGGCAGGACCAGAGCTACCACTGCCAGCACTTCCCGCTCAGAGCTCCAGGGCCCAGGACATGTAAGAATGCCATCAGTAGGCTCTACAGGAACATTGTCTCCATTGATGTGAAGGCCTGTTGATTCTTTAGCCTTAAGTCCCAAGATGAGGGCAGAAAAATTGACAGCTGCTCTGGGTTCTTGCCTGACCTCTATAGAACCCCCTAGGGAGGGAGTATTCATTTGACGGCATTGTGGATGTTCCTCAAACCCTATCCCTGAGCTTTAGCCACTTCTGTGACACATCACCATGACCCTAGAGCACTTCTATTTGTGGATGGAGAACATGAGAATAATCCTAACACTCACTGTTGGGGTGTTTTCTGTGAGTCAGGCATCATATTGGATGCTTTATAGGAATTATTTCACTGGTGTAGTTGTTATTATCCCCCTGTTACAGATGAAAGGAGCTTCACTGGTGCTGTGGTTAAAGCATTGGGCTACAAATCAAAAGGTTGTCAGTTAAAACTCACTAGGCACTGTGCTGGAAAAAGATGAATCAGTCTGCTTCCCTAAAGATTTACACCCTTGGAAACCCTGTGGGACAGTTTTATTCTGTCCTACAGGGTCACTATAAATTGCAATCAACACAATGGTAAAGGGTTTGGGTTGGGCTATAGATTAAGACACTGAGGTCAGGACATGTGAGTAGGATGTAATACTAAACCTTCCAGACTCCCTTTGATTACACTGAGCTGTGTCAATAGTTTCTACCTAGACGTGATAGGATATAATAGAGAGAGTTCTGGGAGTGGGGATGGGACTTACATAGCATGAAGTCCAGTGGTTCTGGAAGGAGGAGGGTTGTTACTAGAATCAGTTGCCTACTGTGCCCCAGCAGCATCAGGGGCAAGTTCAAGGGGAGAAAAGGGACCCAGAGGCTAGCTCAGGGTGGTCTAGGATATAACCAAAGGGCCCAGTGCCTCACTCCAGTGTTCTTTCCATCATTGCACTCTACCCTACATGAGTGAGTCTGATTGGTTGGGGTGTGAGGCTGGGGGCTTTTCACTTTTCTCTGAGGTCAGGCTAACAGAGTAAAAAACAACCAAAAGATATCAGTTGCCATCAAGTCAGCTCCAACTCATGGAGGTCTCATGTGTGTCAGAGTAGAACTGTGCTCCACAGGGTTTTCAGTGACTGATTTTTCTCTTTCAAAGCACCTCTGGGTGGTCTTGAACCAATCTTTTGGTTAGCAGCCAAGTACATTAACCATTTGCAACCCCTCCTTGGGTTTCTGAGGCAGTATCTCTACATAAGTCCAATCTTCTTTCCAAAGAGTGGCTGGTGGGTTTGAACCACCAGCCTTCTGGTTAGCAGTCAAATGCCGTAGGCGCTATGCCACTAGAGCTCCTGCTAAAAAGACAGATAATTCGTAATAAAGTTCTTGTTGGTCTGTGGCCCAAAGACAGACATAAAGAGGACACTGGCTCTTCTACTGGCCAGTGGAGAACCTAACTCAAACATCTATTGTTACCTTGAGGTGGCAGGGACACTTGGGCTGTACAACGCTCTGGCAATCTAGGTGGGGATATGCCAAGAGAACCAGAGAAAAGTAGAAAATCTTACTTGGCTGAAGGAAAGAGAAGGAGGTAAATGTGATTGAGAGCTGTGACATCAAGACTCTTCCAGATACAAAGGACAGAAGACTTGACTTGACACAAACTGTGGTGGCACAAATGAAAACTTATTGGCTAACCTGACTGAAATTCCAAGGATAGTGCCAGCTTCATGTCTGGCTTAATCTAGGGGCTCCAACAATCTCTCAGGGTTTATTTCTCCATCTCTTGCTTCTACTTTCTGCTGTGATGGCTATATTCTCAGGTGCGCTTTCCCCATGCTAGCAGAATGGCCACCAGTAGATCCAGGCTGATTCTTCATGGTACCAGTTGCAGCAAGACAGGGGAAATGTCTCTCTTTTGAGGGTTCCAGTCAAAGTCCCAGGATTGCCTCTCATTGGCTCTGACTGGATATATACCCATCCTTGAGCCAGTATCTGGGGAGGATGTTATTAGCCACAGGTTTTCATGCTCACCCCTAGAGCTATGTATGGAGTCAGGACAGGTCAAACTTCATAGACTAAAAGTGAGAGATGTATAGTTTTCAAGAGGAAAATTGGAATGCTATGAGCATAAGACAGAAGGAAAGTTGGGTAATCTACTTCCGTCGTGATATCACCTCAGAAACCCAAGGAGGGGTCGCTATGAATCAGGTCTGACTCGATGGCACATAACAACAACAATAACATGAGCATAAGAAGGGTGGGTTGTAGAAAAAAATATTCACTAAAGTGCTTGACTACTGCAAAAAAGGACAAGGAGGCCACATATTCTGACCTCCTAGAACCCCACAAGAGGAAGGTAGAATCACCGTCAGTAGCCCAAGGCCTATTCCTGTGAGGCCAGACATGCTGCCTCCCTCCATCCCTTTCTCCAACCATTCCTCCCAAAGTACCCACCACCTCTCTCCTGGGTTCAATAATTCGCTGCAGTGGCCACACAGAACTCACAGATTATGGGGTTTATTAGGGAAGCACCAGGCTACAGGAAAAAACTCTCAGTCTCTCTCCCAGCCCACCGTCTTTCAGCCAGAGAGACTTGGCTCTCTCCCCTAGCAGTGCGTGTCCCTCAGTGTCTTACTCAGCAATGCGTGTCTCTTGCGTCTCTTTCCCAGCAGCACATCTCTCTTCCGGAGTGCGTGTCTCTTTCGGCAGCATGTCTTCCTCAACCAGCAGTCAGAGTTTGAGCCCGGTAGAGTGGTCAAACTAGCCAATCATAGCATCAGAACTCTAAGCACCTGAGAGAGAGTGCGAACCTCCCAGAACATTGTTTTGTGCCACTCCCAAAAGAAATACTCCAGGTGGACAACTTTAGCAATCAGTAGCTCCTCAGTTGTTCATAGCAAATCCCACCTTGGAGTTTACAAAGACTTATGGGTAGAAAAGCCACACTAAGTAATTTACTACACCGCAACTACTAACTGAAAGGTTGGCAGTTCAAACTCACCCATAGACATTTTGGAAGAAAAATACAAAAGGTCACAACCTTTAAAACCTTACGGAGCACAACTTTACTGTGTACACATGGGGTCACCATGAATCAGAATAGACTTGATGACAACAGGTTTGGTTCTTTTTGCTTTTGTTTTTTAAGAGATCTTGGGGCTTTGCTGGTTCAGTGGTAGAATTCTCACCTTTCTTGAGGGAGATCCAGGTTCAATTCCCAGCCAATCTACCTCATGCACAGCCACCACCCGTCTGTCAGTGGAGGCTTGTGTGTTGCCATGAGATGCTGAATAAGTTTTAGTGGAGTTTCTAAACTAAGACAAACTAGGTAGAAAGGCCTGGTGATCTGCTTCTGAAAATTGGCCAATGAAAGTCCTTTGGCTCACAACAGTCCTATGATCTGCAACTGACCAAGGGGCTGGTGCAGGACCAGGCAGTATTTTGTTCTCTTGTGCATGGAGTCACCATCAGTTGGAGGCCCACTCAAAAGCAGCTAACAACAAAATACTACACAGATGGAAGTCCTAGGAATTTGATCTTCAAAGAGGTACTACTGGTTACAAAGGAAGCCTTCCTTTCCTTCCCCTCTGCCTAGTCCAGAGTTCTCAACCTTGGGCCCATATTAAAATCCCTCAGGAACTTATAAAACTACTAATGACCAGGGCCACCCAGATAATTTCAGTCAGAATCTTTGGGGTAAGGCTCAGCCATCAGTGTTTTGAAAATGCTTCCCAGGTGATTCTAATGGGTAGTCAGAGCTAAGAACTGCTAGCCTGGGGCTTCAAGGACATAGGTAAACTGATTGACCTAAATGACTGTCTAGAAATGACTTGCTTTCTTTCCTTCTGACCTCTACCTTTGGTCCCTCCCCCTCTGCCTACTCTTTTGGTAAATGCCCTTCCTTCCACCTCCGGCATGGAACAGTGCACTGGACTCTCCAAGGGCATGAGAGACCTTCAGCTGCAGTGAGAAACACATGTAAAAGAACTGACAAAATACAAACAAAATGAAATAAACACAATTTTAATAATTAGCAAGGCAGGACTAAACAGTGCATGTATGCTACTCCGTTTGTGAGTGTAGGGCAGAGGACACATTTATAAATGCTCTGAAAAACGATGTTCCTCCTGACTTAATCCCAACAGCATTTGATGCTCCTGAGAGAAATTTCTGTCCTGTCTCATTGAACCATTGTGTACAGAGCACCTACTCTGTACCATACTGTGGCCGGTGACTGCTGGAAGTTCCAAAAGGTTCTCTATGTTTAGGAGCATAGAGGCTGGTGAGAAATGTCAGGGATAGTTGCAGTAAAGGGAAAAATTAGAAAGACATATATCTTAAAGCTTGAACTACAGATAAATCTGGATACCAAAATATATACTTTTGCTTAATTATGCACTTGCCTGATGCCTTTGCTTCAGTTTCCTGTCCTACAAAGCAGGGCTGAGACAAGGGCAAGGTAAGTGAGATGCTCACCACGGATGCAAAATTTAAGGAAGCTCCAAAAAACTCATTAACCAGGGAAAATATTTTAATGCAATATTTTAAAGATTAACTTAAAAAATAATGCAAAAAGTCATAATGAATACAATATAAAAATTTTAAATAATGTCAGGATCCATTAATGCACTTATACAACCCTTCCTGACTCACCTCACCCTAAACCCAGCCCTGATTTTAATAAAATGTCATTACTGAAAATAAGTGGCTGCCCTGAGGGCCATACTTCATCAATTTGATTTTGTTTAATATTGCATTAAAATGTGTGTCTGGATGACTGAGGTTTTTGGCACCTCCTTTAACTTTGTGCTGGAGGAGAGGGCCTCACTTGCCTCCTTCTAGTCCTAGCATTGCTGCAAAGTAGCCTTCACAATAGAGTTGCCAGGTGAAGTCCATGATGCCCAATTAAATTTGAACTTCATGGGATATATTTATACCAAAAAGAAAAATTCACTGATTATCTGAAAGTCAAATATGATTGAGCCTCCCATATTTTTATTTTAAATCTGGCAACCCTAATTGATAAGTATCATATTACCCCTAATAAATGGGTAGTATTTAGTCCCATGGCAACATACCCCACCCACCTATGTACACATCCATTTTCACACTATAAAAAGCAACACATCTGAGCATTAAAACACTGTTTTCATAAGATGTTCTTCCCTTGGTCTTCCTTCAACCTCTTGCCTTATAGTTGCAGATACGGAAAGCATGGTTCTAATTACCTAAGCCCTCCTCTCAGCCTGTATAGCTTTCCTTCCAGTCAAAGTGCTGTTGTTGTTATGTGCTGTCGAGTCGGACACAACTCATAGCGACGCCTCCTTGGGTTTCGAAGCGGTATCACTACGGAAATAGATTGCCCAACCTTCCTTCCGAGGAGTGGCTGATGGGTTTGAACCACCAGCCCTCTGGTTAGCAGTCGAGTGCCTTAGGCACGATGCTACCAGAGCTCCTACAGTAGAGAGCACAATTTTGAATCACTATTGAGTCAGATCCGACTCCACAGCAGTGAGTTTGGTTTTGGTTTTATTGACAGAGTGGGTCCCACAGCCACGCCCTCATGAGCCCTTGCCTCTCAGTGCCTCCCTCAGTATATCTACATTTAGCCTCACTCTCTCTTATCATTCTATATGGGCCCCTCCCACTTTTAGCACCCATTCCTGTGTGGGGATGGAGGTCTTATTAGCAGGGGACTCATGTCAGGAGAGCAGTGGGCAAACATTCTGAAGCATAACATGTAGCTGTGAACTTGCTAATGGCCAACCAAAAATGGTCAGGGAAATATATATACAGGGGAATGGAAGGCTCAAGAGAGGTCAATTTCAGAGAGGAGGTGTACCACAGAGGCAAGGAGAGGAACAATGAAAGCTTCACAGGGACCCTGGGGCCTGGGACATGGGCCAAGCTGTAGAGGAAGGCTGGGGCCTCAGTTGTGATGGATCAAACAGAACTTCTGCTTACCCAAAACAAAGAATTGAGACCAAGATGAGGAGGAGAAACTGGACGAGAAGGGGAGGAGAGAAGGACATATGGGGTTCTGGCAGACTATGTGGGGCTACACGTTCTCAGTGGGGGGCAGATGTACAGGCAGGACCCCTCCCACTTCTTCCTGCTGTGAGCCAGGCCAAGGAGGCTATGAGCTTCCTCAGACCCCTGTCAAATGTTTTCAAAGTGTATACTTATATGAGAATTGCCTTGCTTGTGAAACAATCCAATTCCTGGCCATTGTCCCAGACAAATTCTCTCCAAGAATTTCTGGTAGGACTCTAGAGCTCTGCATTTAAAATACTTCCCAGGTGTTTCTCATACACCCTAACCAAACTCAGATGGAAACTGTGTTCTGTGAGGTAAAGCAAGAGATTCTGACCAGCCTCTATTAAACAGGAGGCTGCTCTCTATGTAGGGACCTTCTCTTTATGTAGGGCTCTGTTCAGTTGCATTTAGGGCCAGGGCCCAGGGACTGGTCCAGATCATCCTGACAAACATGCCCAGTGCTGTTAGAGGATGACAAGGGCAGGCAGAAAGCTATGAGTGTTAGCACAGGCTCTTCCATAATGAGCATGAAACCTCCAGACAGACTTTGTGTCAAAGTGTGCCTTGTGTCTGGAAAGAGTATGGATTCTGGACTCTTAGCAATGTCCACCCAGCTGTTTTTCTGTCCTCAGCCCTCTCAGTCCCAAATGTCACAAGTCCCCACGGAGCAGAGGCAGGGCATGGCCTCCTCCCTTAGATCTCACTCTCCTCCAGAATCTCCTCCAATGTGTTGGCCAGAGTGAAGTCTCCCTCACTGCTCTCAGACAGGCTGGTGCCTCGGGGCCAGGCAGTGTTGCCTCGGTGGGGCCGGGTGCCCAGCTCACTCTGCGTGGCCAGGTGTAGGAGTTGTCCACCACTACCAGGTGAGAGCTGCAGCTTCTGCAGCGTCCCAGCACCATCTTCCTCTGAGAGCTTCTTGGGACATTTCCCCAGGAACCTGAAATTCTTCTCCAGGAACCAGTCTCTGCAGCCCGAGTGGCGGGCAAGCAGGAAGCGGACCCAGTGCTTCCTCAGCTCAGCCTTCACCTGCCAGGAGAGATAGGTGAGGTTAGTGGCTTGGAGTCCTCTAGTCATGTGTCCATTTAGCAAATATTCATTGAGTGTCAACTCTGTGTCACTCATGGGGAAGTTACCTTGTAGTTGGGAGAAACAAAAAGAAGCAAACAAAAACATGTGAGTATTTCATATGGTAAAAATATGGTGAGATCATTAGGCAAGGGAACAGGGTAAAGAGACAAAATGTTCAGATATGGTATTCCAGAAAGGACTCTGCAGAGGCAGCATTTGAGCTGAGACCTACCTGATGGATAAGGAGCCAGCAGCAGCATTGAGCAAGAGGGTTAAAAGTTTACTGTTAGCAAGCTTACATTCTACACCCACAGAGCTTCCTGGTGGTCTAATATGCAGGGTCTACTAAAATAATTACTTCAAAATAACCAATGTTTATTCAATTTGATGACATTAATGATAAAACACTACAATTATAATGTGGATTTTTTCTCTACAGTCTTGATTAAAATGGGATGGTTTGTAGAACTGGTATTCAGTGAGACTTGTAGAATCAGTATTCAGGGCCTAGAATAATTTAATCAAATTAAATGTATTCTGTGTCCTCCAAGGGATATATCTGGAGTCTCAAAGGGATCATTGTTCAGAATTATGAGGAAATGTTTAGGCTTTGAAATCTGTGTTAAATATCAGCTAGCACTTAAATTGGGTCCCTGAGCAGCACAAATGTGCTCAACTACTGCTCGGTTTGAGCTTGACTACTAATGAAAAGTTTGGTGGTTTGAACCCACTTTCACAGAAGACAGGCCTGGTGATCTGCTTCAGTAAAGATTACAGCCAAGAAAACCCTGTGGAACTCAGTTCTACTCTGTCACACATAGGGTCACCATGAGTCACTATTGTTTTGATTTTGGTTTAATATCATGGCTAGTATAAGTCACGGTCTGTTTTGTTGATATGGGACCTTAAAGTTGGGGAAAGGGAAATTGACCTTGAGGGGGGGAAGCAGATAGACATCATGATTTCTACTAGTACTGATTCTGTATTTAGATATATGGTTGTCCCTCGGTATCTGCCGGGGATTGGTTTCAGGTCTCCCTTGGATACCAAAATCCACAAAAATGACATCTAACTCAAACTCACTGACATTGAGTAGATGGACTCATAGCAACCCCTCCTTGGGTTTCCAAGGCGGTATCACTAGGGAAGTAGATTGCCCAACCTTCCTTCTAAGGAGTCACTGATAGGTTTAGTATTTGCATATAACTTACACACATCCTTCTATATAAGTTAAGTTATCTAGAGATCATTTATAATACCTATACGATGTAAATGTTGTGTAAATAGCACTTTACGCAACCTCTTACCCTTTGAGGGATTGCTTTGACTACTTCGTTGCTTTTTTGTTTTTTCCCAAAATGTTTTAAATCCTCAGTTGGTTGAATCCATGGATGTGGAACCTCTGGATATGGAAGGATGATTTACAATATTCACCTATTATATTCAACTTCTGATTTTCTGAGAGTTATAAAAATTTGATATAACTTAACCCATAACAAAAGAAGAAACTGAAGATGCATTTAAAAACAAAACAAAAACTCCCAACAAAAAGAAACCCTGACCCAGGGAAAATTCCACCAAACATTCAGAGAACAGTTAACACTAATTCTATTTAAACTATTCTGGAACATAGAAAAGGAAGGAATACTCCCTAATTCATCTATGAAGCCAGCGTAGCCCTGATACCAAAGCCAGGCAAAGATACCACAAAAAAAGAAAATTATATCCCACATGAACGTATAAACAAAAAATCTCAACAAAATTTTCATTAACAGAATTCAACTGCATATCAAAAACATAACACATCATGAACAGGTGGGATTCATACCAGCAGTGCAAGAATGATTCAACATCGGAAAATCAAACAACATAATTACCACATAAATAAAACAAAAGAAAAGAATCATATGATCATTTCAATTGATGTAGAAAAGGTATTTGATGAAATCCAACACCCTTTCCTTATAAATAACTCTCAGCAAAATAAGAATAGGAGGGAAATTCCTCAACATAATAAAGGGCATTTATGCAAAACCAACAGCCAACATTACTCCCAATGGAGAGAGATTGAAAGCATTCCCCTTGAGAACAGGAATGAGACAAGGATGCCCATTATCATCACTCTTACTCAATATTGTACTGGAAGTTCTAGTCAGAACAATATCGGAAGAGAGGGAAATAAAGGGGATCCAAATAGGTAAGGAACAAATAAAACACTCCTTATTCACAGATGATATGCTCCTATACATAGAAAATCCCAGAGATTCCGCATGAAAGTTATTGGAACAAATAGAAAGTTTCAGCAAAGTGGCAGGATACAGGATCAACGTACAAAAATCAGTTGTATTTTCCAACACTAATAAGAAGAACACCAAAAAGGAAATCAAGACACAATATCATTTACAATAGTCCACAAAAGGATAAAATACTTAAGAATAAATCTAACCAGGGACATAAAAGACTTAAGCCAGGAAAACTACAAATTATTACTGCAAGAAGACAAAAGAGACATGTAAATGGAAAAACATACCACGCTCATGGACTGGAAGACTAAATACTGTGGAAAGGTCAACACTACCCAAAGCAATCTATAGATATAATTAATCCAGATCAAATCCCAGTAACATTCTTTAGCAAAATGGAAAACTAATGTCCAACTTTATCTGGAAAGGAAAAGAGGCCCCAAAGAGCTAAAGCATTATTAAAGAAGATGAACAGATCACAGAACTTACTAATGACTCAAGTCATCTTCACTTTCAGCAAACAAGGTTGTGTTGTCTGCGTGTTGCAGGTTGTTAGTGAGTCTTCCTCCAATCTTGATGCTGTATTCTTCTTCACATAGGCCAGCTTCTTGAATTATTTGCTCAGCATACAGATTGAGTAAGCATGGTGAAAAGATACAACCCTGATGCACACTGTTTCTGACTTTAAACATGCCATGTCCTCTGCTGTTTGAATGACAGTCTATGTACAGGTTCCTCATGAGCACAATTAAGTGTTCTGGAATTCCTATTCTTCTCAATGTTATCCATAATTTGTTATGAACACTGCAGAATACTTTACATAGTCAATAAAACGTAGGTAAACATCTTTCTGGTATCCTTTCCTTTGAGCCAAGATCCATCTGAAATCAGCAATTATCCCTCATTCCACATCCACTTCTCAATTCAGCCTGCATTTCTGCAAGTTCCCTGTCAATATACTGCTGCAACTGTTTTTTAACTATCTTCACCAAATTTTACTTGCATGTAATATTAATGATATTGTTCGGTAATTTCCACATTCTGTTGGATCACCTTTCTTTGGAATGGATGCAAATATGCATCTCTTCCAGTCAGTTGTTCAGGTAGCTGTCTTCCAAGTTTCTTGGCATAGATAAGTAAGTGCCTCTGGTGGGGTGTCTGTTTGTTGAAACATCTCAAAGGGTATTTCATCAATTCCTGGAGCTTTGTTTTTTACCAATTCCTTCAGTGCATCTTCGACTTCTTCCTTCAATACCATTGCTTCTTGATCATATGCCATCTCCTGAAACAGTAGAACATTGACCGATTATTTTTTGTACAGTGACTCTGTGTATTCCTTCCATCTTCTTTGGATGTTTCCTGCATCCTTCAATATTTTTGCCCATAGAATCCTCCAATATTGCAATTCGAGGTTTGAATTTTTTCTTCAGTTCTTTCACCTTGAGAAATGCCAAGTGTATTCTTCCCTTTGGGTTTTCTAAGTCCAAGTCTTTGCACATTTCATTATAATCATTGACTTTGTCTTCTCAAGCTGCTCTTTGAAATCTTCTTTCAGTTCTTTTATCTTGTTATATCTTCTGTTTGCTTCAGCTACTCTCCATTCAGGAGCAAATTTCTGAATCTCTTCTAATATCCATTTTGGTCTTTCCTCTTTTCTTATCTTTTTAATGACCTTTTTCTTTCTTCATGTATGATGTTCTTGATGTCATCCCACAACTCATTTGGTTTTTGGTTGTTGTTGTTCAATGCTTCAAATTCATTCTCAGACAGTCTCTAAATTCAGGTGGGATATAATCAAGGTCATATTTTTTGCGCTCATGGACTAGATTTGTTTTAATTGTCTTCAGCTTCAACTTGAACTTGAATATTAGCAATTGATGGTGTGTTGCACATTCAGCTTCTGGCCTTGTTTAGGCTGAAGATATTGTGCTTGCAAATCACCTCTTTCCACAGATGTAGTTGATCAGGTTCTTGCATATTCCATCTGGCAAAGTCTACGTGTATAGCCACCATCTACATTGTTGAAAAAATGTTTGCAATGAATAAGTCATTGGTCTTACAAAATTCTATCATGTGATCTCCAGCATTATTTCTTTCACCAAAGCCATCTTTTCCAATTACCAGTGATTTTTTGTTTCCAACTTTTGCATTCCAAATACCAGTAATAATCAATACATCTTGGTTGTATATTTGCTCAATTTCAGAGTGCACAAGTTGGTAAAAATCTTCAATTTCTTCATTTTTGGCTTTAGTGGTTGGGTGCATAAATTTGAATAATAGTAGTATTAACTGGTTTTCCTTGTAGGTGTATGGATATTATACTATCACTGACAGTATTGTACTTCAGGGTAGACCTTGAAACATTCTTTTTGACTATGAATGCAATGTCATTGTTCTTCAAATTGTCATTTCTGGCATAGCACACCGTCTCACTGTCTGATTAAAAAATGGCCAATGCCAGTCCATTTCAGCTCAGTAATGCCTAGGATATCAATCTTTACATGTTCCATTTCATTTTTGACAACTTCCAATTTTCCTAGATTCATACTTTGTACATTCCATGTTTCAATTATTCATGGATGTTTCCAGCTGTTTCTTCCCATTTTGAGTCATGTCACATCAGCAAATGGAGGTCTCAAAAGCTTTACTCCATCCATGTCATTAAAGTCAACTCTAATTTGAGGAGGCAGCTCAGTCATATTTTGAGTGCATTCTGACTGAGGAGCTCATCTTCTGGCACTATATCAGACAGTGTTTCAGGGCTATTCATAAAGTTTTCCACTAATATGTCAGACAGTATTTCACTGTTATTCATAAGGTTTTCACTGGCCAATTCTTTGAGAAGTGGATGGTCCCTTCCTTCTGAGTCTGTCTTAGTTTGGAAGGTCCACTGAAACTTGTCCACCATGGTTGACCCTGCTGGTATTTGAAACACCAGTGGCATAGGCTCCAGACTCATAGCAATATGCAAGCCACCACAGTACAACAAACTGACGGATGAATGCTGGTGTGAGTAGTTACAAAGGTAGATATGTATGCTATATAGGTATGGAAGGGCATATGGGAATACATGTGCATACGTACACAAGTATAGTTGTGGACATTTGTATGTACACATTTATATGTGGGAGCCTTGGTGGCACAGAGATAAAGCACTTGGTTGCTAACTGAAAGGTCAGTGGATTGAAACTATCAGGTGCTTTATGGGAAAAAGATGTGGTAGTCTGCTTCCATCAAGATTTAGAGCCTTGGAAATGCTATGGGGCAATTCTACTCTGTCCTATGAGTCAAAATTGACTTGACAGCAGCTAGGTTTGACTTTGGTTTGTAAATGCTGCATATACATTCATATATATATATATATAATAGAACATATAGGGGACATGGTTCTGGAAACTTAACAACAACAACAACAACAAAAACAAACTCACTGCTGTCGAGTTGATGCTGACTCATAGCAACCCCTCCTTGGATTTCCAAGGTGGTATCTCTACGAAAATAGATTGCCCAGTCTTGCTTCCAAGAAGTGGCTGATGGGTTTGAACCACCAGGCTTCTGGTTAGCAGTCAAATGCCTTAGGCACTACGCCAATCCAAATACCTTATGGGACTTGAGTTACTGGGCTTGAAGCCTAAGGACCACAGTCGTGGAGGACAACTAGGTTAACTGGCATAGAATAGTTCATAAAAATTAATGTTCTACATCCTAGTTTAGTGAGTAGTGTCTGGGGTCTTTAAAGCTTGTGAATGGCCATCTAAGATACAACTACTGGTCTTTCCCCATCTGGAGCAAAGGAGGGTGAAGGAAACCAAAGACTGAAGGAAACAATTAGTCAGTAGGACTAATGACCCCCACAAACCACAGCATCCTCTAGCCTGAGACCAAAAGAACTGATGGTGTCCAACTACCATTACCAACTGCACTGACCAGGGATGTAATAGAAGGTCAGAGTTATAATGGGAGAAATATATAGAACAAAACTCAAATTCATAAAAAAGACCAGATTTACTTGACTTATGGAGACTAGAGGAACCCCTAAGACTATTGCCCTAAGTTAATCTTTTAACCTGGAACTGAAGCCACTCCCAAAGGTCACCTTTCAGTCAAATAATAGACTGGCCTATGAAATAAAAAATAATAATCATGAGGAATGTGCTCCTTAGAACAATCAACTATAGGAGGCCTAATGGGCAGCATTTGCCCAAAAGCAAAGATGAGAAAGCAAGGAAGGACAGGGAAACTGGAAGGATGGAAATGGGAAGCCAGGGTGGAAATGAGGAGAGTGCTGACATGTTGCAGGGATAATAGCCAATGCACGGAAACATTTGTATGTAAATTGTTGAATGGGAAACTAATTTACTGTGTAAACGTCACCTAAAACACAATATAATGTTCAAAAAATTAATTTATTCTTTCATCAACTTTTCCTTCTACTCTAATAACTGGGCAGGCTTATTAGATACTTCTAATAAAACAGTAATACAGGTTCTCCTAAATCTAAAGTGTACTTGGGGGATAAAAATAGTTTACATTCTAGTGGGAGGAGACTAAAATAGATATTTAAACCTGGGATGGGAGAAGGGACCAAAGGGGACTGGAAACTCCACCAACTCCTGGAGGCAAGAGAAAAACCTGTTCTGGCCTCTGTCCCTCCGCTTTACAAGCCTCTTCTCAGGGGAGCAGAGAGCTGGTTGGGGCCATGCAATAATAATAATAAAAGAAATAATCAAAATTATTATGTATTGAGCTTCTACTATATGCTCAGCCTCCCTAGGACAACACTATGAAGTAACTTCCCCTAAAAAACCCACTGCTATCAAGTTGATTCTGATTCATAGTGACCTTTTTAGGACAGAGTAGAACTGTCCTACAGGGTTTCTAAGGATGTAAAACTTTACAGAAGCAGACAGCCTCATCTTTCTTTTTTAGAGTGGCTGGTAGTTTCAAACCAATGACATTTTGGTTAGCATTGAGTGCTTTAACCACTACATCACCAGAGCTCCTTACACTATGAGGTGTGCATGCATGCACACACTGCTATCGAGTTGTAGCCGACTCATAGTGACCCCTCCTTGGGTTTCCAAGGTGGTATCACTAAGGAATTAGGTAGGGAGTTATTATTCCCATTTTACAGATGAGGAAACTGAGGCTCAAAGAAGCAGAGCACATACATGGATGAACTTAGACTTGAATCTAGCTTTTTGGACTCCAGAGTTCAGACTTATTTCCTCTGTTTCACTTTAATATTCCTAGAATATCTCCAGCAGGGCCAGGAATGCAATCTGAGTTTCTTCACACCCATCTTAATGCTTTCTTCCAATGTCCTGAAGCTGCCTCCACTGGATGCTCACAAAACAATCTTGTCCCAATGCATGCTGGTCCCTGTATGTGCCCCTATAGCACCATCACATAAACAGAAACCTCCAGGGGCAGGAGGACCCAAGCCCCAGTCTTACATGTGACCAGGATGGCAGCATGGAAAACGTACCTCTCCATTGGCAAAGCAGTACTGGAAGGCCACAAGTAATCCCTGAAACAAAAGGAAGAGGTATGAATTGGATTCAGTGTCTGAGAGTTACTAGAAAAGTCCAAAGGCCTGCCCAAGACAGAGTAGCACCCAGAAGAGTTATGTAGCAACAATGCTTACACTGACTAAAGTTAGTCTTACTGGTTACACTAACTTGAATTTATATGAGTCTCTTCTTGTTCTGACACCCACCATCCACATCAGTCTAGTTGTTTGCTTAGGTGTTCATGGGTGCTCACAGTCAATGATGATTAAACCTCAAAGATTCTACATCATTCATTCAATTACATAAATAATGTGCTTGTACTCTGTGCAAGGCCACTGTCCTATTCCACTTGTCCATAGAGAGTCTTTCCTTTTGGAAACTAATCCATTCTGGAACATGGACAATCTTGTGGTCTCCATGTTCCAGAATGACCCTCATCACAGTAATCAATCAGATAAGCATGTGACCCCAATCAGAGTTCTATCACTGGGAAAGAAAAGAGGGTTGTATCCTTTTCTCTGGATTTGTCAGCTTTTTAGAAGACACAAGCCTGGAGATACTGTGGCTATCTTCCCAGCTACATGGAGAAAAACATCTGAAGATGAACCCAACACAGAAAATAAGAGGCAGAGGTGGTGAGAGACAGATTTCTGATAATATTGTTTGAGTACCTGGGTTATATCCGATCCTGAAATTTCCATTTATTTAAGATGATAAATACCTTTTCCTTTAAGTCAGAATGTTTTTTAAAAAATTAAAAATCAGATCACTACACTCTGATGGTTTCCTACTACACTTAGAATAAAATAAAACTCCTATCTATGGAAGACCCTAGATGATATAGGCTCTGTGTCTCTATGCCTCTGATTTTATCTTGTATCATGCTTCTTCTCAACTACTATATTTCAGCCATGTGGACCTTCTGGCTTCCTCTAACATGTCAAGCTCATGAATTATTTATCAACTGCCACATAAAAAAAATCACCCCAAAATGTAGTAGATAAAAACTATAAATATTTATCACCTAACATACTTTCTAGCAGGCTGGAAGACCAGGAGAAAGGGGATAAAACCCAGGAAGCCAAAGAGAAGAGCAATCAGCCGAAGGGATTAGATGAGGAGGGGAAACTCAGGGACGCCCAAAGAAGCAGGCCAGAAGAGCAGGAGAAAGGGGATTAAAAGACAGGAAGCCAGACAGAGGAACAGTCAGCCAC
>NW_006921786.1:272157-288529 GCF_000298275.1 Orycteropus afer afer | reverse complement strand
TAGGGTGGAGGGTCAACGAAAGAGGGGGAGGCCTTCAAGGAGATGGATTGATACGGTGGCTGCGATGATGGGCTCAAGTATAGCAGAGATTGTGGGGCTGGCACGGGATCGGGCAGTGTTTCGTTCTGCTGTGCATGGGGTTGCTATGAGTCGGAAACGACTCAATGGCACTTAACAACAACAACAACAACATACTTTTTGGGTGCAGTGGTGGTTCAGTGGTGGGATTCTTCCCTTCCTTGCAGGAGACCAGGGTTTGATTCCTGGCCAGTGCACCTTGAGCACAGCCACCACCTGTCAGTCAATGGAGGACTGCATATTGTTATGGTGCTGAACGAGTTTCAGCAGAACTTCCAGAATAAGAGACTAGGAAGAAAGACCTACTGAGCTACTTGCAAAAAATCAGGTAATGAAAATCCTATGGATCACAATGGTGTGATCCTGTTGTGAATGGGGGCCAACTCAATGGCAGCTACCAACAACAATATACTTTCTATGGGTCAAGAATCTTCTAGTAGCTTAACTGGGTATACCAACTCAGGGTCTCTGCAGTTAAGATATTGGCTGGAAGTACAGTCATCTGAAGCCTTGACTGGGGCTATAAGGTCAAGTCATCTGAAGGTATGACTGTGGCTATAAAATCTGCTTCCAGAATGACTCACTCACACACCTGGCAAGCTGGAGTTGGCTGCTTCAGTGTCCCTATGACATGGCAAATGGCTTCCCCCAGAGGAGATCTTGTTCTTGCTTCCCCAACAGAGCAAGGCAGAAGCTGCAATGCATTCCATGACTTAGCCTCAGAAGTCACTCATTCTCATTTCCACAGTATCCTAATAGTCACACAACTCAACCCTATTCAACATGGAGGAAGTCTACACAAGAGCATGAAATACCAAGAGGTGAAAATCGTGGGGGACCATGTTGGAGGCTAGGCTATTTATCACAGTACAGTTCTTTCTCAGGTCCCTTCACACTTTTTGTTTTCCCTCAAACCTCTACATAACTGGATTTTCAAAATTCAGGTTTTAGTTCAAAAATCACCTAAAAGAGAGATCTTCCCTGACCACTAATTTTTGTTGCTACTCCAGTCATTATCATAGTATTCTATTCTTCACAGTACTAGAATTATATTATTATTTATTTGTTTACTTGGTAATTATCTGACCCTGTCCCCACCCCCAATGAGCCTAGCAGCCTCATTTAGTCTTTCTACCGCCATATTCCCAGCACCTGGAACAATATCTGACACATAATAAGAGTTTAACAAATATTTGTTGAATAAGTGAGTGAATGAATAAAGGAATGAGTTGGATTTGTGCCACTTGCACAATCTCAGATCACTTCTAAAATATTACAGGACAGACACGTAGACCTGTGGAATAGGATTGAGAACCCAGAAATAGATCCATTGACTAATGGTCAGGTGATCTTTGAAAAATGGCTGAAATCCATTAAATGGGGATGAGATTGTCTGTTTAACAAAAGGCGCTGGCAGAACTGAATATCCATTTGCAGAAAAATGAAACAAGATCTGTATCTCACACCACACATAAAAATTAACCCCAGATGGATCAAAGACTTAAATATAAAACCTCAAACTATAAAGTTCCTCAAGGAAAAAATTGGGACAAATTTAGGGACCCTTATATATGACATAAATAGACTATCAAGCATAATCCCAAATGCATAAATAGCAGAAGATAAAATAGATGAATGGGACCTTCTAAAAATTAAATTTTTAAGTGTTTCCAAAGACTTCTCCAAAACAGTAAAAAGAGAACCTGCAGATTGGGAAACAAATATTCGGCAGCCACATATGGGACAAGGTACTTATCTCTAAAATTTATGGAAAATTTCAATACCTCAACACCAAAAAATACTATTAAGAAAATGGGCAGAAGACATGAATAGACACTTCACCAAAGAGGATATTCAGGCATCCAATAAACACATGAAGAGATGTTTGTGATCATTAGTCACTAAAGAGATGTAAATCAAAATAACAAGGAGATGCCATCTTGCCCTAGCACTAGTAGCAAAGTTCAACAAGAGAGAAAATAACAAATGCTGGCAAAGATGTGGAGAAATTGGGACTCTCATACACTGCTGGTGGGACTGTCAAATGATACAACCATTGTGGAAAGCAGTATGGTGATTCCTTAAAATATTGGAATTAGAAATACCATTTGACCCAGCAATCCCATTACTAGATATATATCCTAAAGAAGTGAGAGCCAGGGCAAGAACAGATATATGCACACCCATGTTCATTGCAGCACTATTTACAATAGCCAAAAGATGGAAACAACCTACATGCCCATCAATAGAAGAATGGATAACCCAACTATGATACATACACACATTGGAATACTATGCAACCCTAAAGAATAACATAGAATCTGAAAAAAACCACAAAATGTGGATGAACTTGGAGGACATTATGCTGAGTGAGATAAGTCAATCACAGAAGGATACATATTTTATTAATCTGCTATTATGAAAGGGGGGGGGCAGACCAGGTAAGTGAGCTAGGCAAGGCATAAGGGTGTTGGAGCACCTGGGGCAGTCTGGGAAGCAAGCTGGGTGCAGCAGTCAGGTGTTGGGGTGGCTGGGGAAGGAAGTGAATGGAACAGTTTGCAACAAGTAAGGAAGACAAATTTGTCTATCAGTTTGTTGTACTGTGGTAGCTTGTGTGTTTCTGTGAGGCTGGAGGATATGCCACCAGTGTTTCAAATGCCAGCAGGATTACCCATGGTGGACAGGTTTCAGCAGAGCTTCCAGACTAAGACAGACTCAGAAGAACAAAGGGGTCATCCACTTCTCAAAGATTTGGCCAGTGAAAACTTTATGAATAGCAGTGAAACACACTGTCTGATATATTACTGGAAAACTTTATGAATAGCCCTGTAACATTGTCCAACAGAGTGCCAGATGAGCCCCTCAGGTCAGAAAAACAAAACAAAACTCACTGCCACTGAGTCAGATCTGACTCATAGCGACCCCTCCTTGGGTTTTTGAGACAGTATCAATACGGAAGTAGATTGTCCAATCTTCCTTCCAAGAAGTGGCTCAAAATATGACTGGGGAAGAGCTGCCTCCTGAGAGTAGAACTGACTTTAATGATGTGGATGCAGTAAAGCTTTTGGGACCTCCATTTGCTGATGTGGCACAACTCAAAATGAGAAGAAACATGCAAACATCCACTAATAATCAAAACATGAAATGTACAAAGTATGAATCTAGGAAAATTGTAAGTTGTCGATAATTAAATAGAATCCATAAAGGTCCATATCCTAGGCATTAGTGAGTGAAAATAGACTGGTTTTGGCCATTTTGAATCGGACAATCATACTATACCAGGAATGACAAATTGAAGAGGAATGGGATGGCATTCATCGTCACAAAGAATGTATCAAGAAGTGAAGTACAATGCCTGCAAGGAAGACAAATTAATACTACCATTATTCAAATTTACACACCAACCACCAAAGCCAAAGATGAGGAAATTGAAGATTTTTACCACTTTCTGCCATCTGAAATTGATTGAATATGCAATCAAGATGTGTTAATTATCACTGATGATTGGAATGCAAAAGTAGGAAGAAAGAAGAATCACTGGTAGTTAAAATTGTGGCCTTGGTGATAAAAATAACGCTAGAGATCGTGTGATATAATTTTACAAGACCAACAATTTATTCATTGCAAATACCTTTTTTCAACAACACAAATGGTGGCTCTACATGTGAACTTCACCAGACATACTACACAGGAATCAGACTGACTACATCTGTGGTAAGAGGAGATGGAGAAGCTCAATATCTTCAGCCAGAACAAGCCCAGAAGCTGATTGTGGAACAGACCATCAACTGCTCATATGCAAGTTCAACTTGAAGCTGAAGACAATTAAAAGAAGTCCACAAGAGCCAAAATATGACCTTAATTACACCCCTCCTGAACTTAGATACCATTTAAAGAATAGATTTGATGCATTGAACACCAATGATCGAGAACCAGAGGAATTGTGGGATGACATCAAGAACATCACCCATGAAGAAAGCAAAAGATCATTAAAAAGACCTGAAAGGAAGAAAAGTCCAAAATGGATGTCAAAAGAGACTCTGAAACTTGCCCATGAATGGAGAGTAGCTAAAGCAAATGGAAGAAATGACAAGATAAAAGAGCTGAACAGATTTCAAAGAGCAGCTTGAGAAGACAAAGTCAATGATTATAATGAAATGTGGAAAGACCTGGAGTTAGAAAACCAAAAGGGAAAAACACACTTGACATTTCTCAAGCCGAAAGAACTGAGGAAAAAAATTAAGCCTCAAGTTGCGATATTGAAAAATACTATGAGCAAAATATTGAATGATGCAGGAAGCATCAAAAGAAGATGGAAGGAATACAGAGTCACTGTAACAAAAAGAACTGGTCAATGTTCATCCATTTCAGCAGGTGACATATGATCAAGAACCAATGGTACTGAAGGATGAAGTCAAAGTTGCACTGAAGAAATCGGCAAAGAACAAGGCTCCAGGAATTGATGGGCTACCTAGTGAAATGTTTCAATAAATGGATGCTGCACTGGAGGCTCTCACTTGGCTATGCCAAGAGATTTAGAAGACAGCTACCTGGTCAACTGACTGGAAAAGATCCATATTTGTACCCATTCCAAAGAAAGGTAATCCTACAGAATGTGGAAATTATTGAACAATATCATTAATGTCACATGCAACCAAAATCCTACTGAAGATAATTCAAAAATGGTTGCAGTAGTATATTGACAGAGAACTTCCAGAAATGCAAGCTGGATTCAGAAGAGGACATGGAATGAGGGATTTCATAGCTGATGTCAGATGGATCGTGTGTACAAGCAAAGAATACCGGAAAGATGTTTACTTGTGTTTTATGGACTATGCAAAAGCATTCGATTATATGGATCATAAAAAAAATTATGGATGACATTGAGAAGAGTGGGAATACCAGAACACTTAATTGTACTCATGAAGAACCTGTGCATAGACAAAAAGCCTATCATTTGAACACAACAAGGGGATACTGCATGGTTTAAAATCAGGAAGGGGATGTGTCAGGGTTGTATCCTTTTACCATATTTATTCAATCTGTATGCTGAGCAAATAATCTGAGAAGCTGGACTATATGAAGAAGAGCATGGTATCAGGATTGGAGGAAGACTCATTAACAACCTGTGATAGGCAGATGACATAACTTTGCTTGCTGAAAGTGAGGATGACTTGAAGAACTTACTGATGAAGATTAAAGACTACAGTCTGCAGTAAGGATTACACCTCAATGTATATAAAAAAAAATTAAAATCCTCACAACTGGGCCGATAAGTAGCATCATGATAAAGAGAAAAAAGATTGAAGTTGTCAAAGACTTCATATTACTTGGTTCTACAATCAACACCAATGGCAGTGGAAGATTTATCGCATTGGGCAAATCTGCTGCAAAAAACCCTTTTCAAGTGCTAAAGAGCAAAGATGTCTCCTTGAAGACTAAGTTATGCCTAACCCAAGCCAGGGAACTCTGGCAACATGGTGCCTAAGGCACGTGACTATTAACAAGAAGGCTGACAGTTCAAACCCAGCAGCCACTCCTCGGAAGGAAGGTTGGGCAATCTACTTCTGTAGTGATACCACCTCAGAAACCCAAAGAGGGGTTGCTATGAGTCAGGGCCAACTCCACGGCACACAGCAACAACAACCTAAGCCATGATATTTCCAATCGCCTCATATGCATGTGAGAGCTGGGCAATGAATAAGGAAGACCGAAGAAGAGTTGATGCTTTTGAGTTACAGTGCTGGCAAAGAATACTGAAAGTACCATGGGCTGCTAAAAGAACTAACAAATCTGTCCTGGAGGAAGTATAGTCAGGATGGTCCTTGGAAGCAACAATTGCCAGACTTCATCTCACTTACTTTCCTCCTGCTACTCATGTTGTTAGAAGAGACCATTCTCTGGAGAAGGATATCATGTTTAGTAAAGTGAAGGGTCAATGAAAAAGGGGAAGGCCCTCAATGAGATGGATTAACACAGTGGCTGCAATGATGGGCTCAGGTATAACAGGGATCATGAGGCTGGCACAGGACCAGGCAGTGTTTTGTTCTGTTGTTCATGTGGTCACTATGAGTTGGAGACAACTCAACAGCACATAACAACAACAATGGCGATTATGAAAAAAGTCAAGGAAAAATTTGTATCTGGAAGGAAACTTCCTTTGTTGGTTACTAGAGGTGGGAGGGGAGGGGAGGGAACACTGCAAGATAGGTAGAGACAAGTACTGATTTGGGTGAAGGGAAGGGCAATGCACCAAATGTGAGTGACCAACACAGTGGCAATGAGGAAGAGGAAAACATAGAGTGGTATATGGGAGATATAGACAACAAAGGTGAACTCTTTTGCACATACAGTACTGCGTTGTCAGTAATGGCAAACATTGATCTACGGGTGGATAGGTGGGTGGACAGGCTGAATGTCTATGCAGGGGGGAGTGTGTCCATGACCATGTGTAGGGTTGGCAGACGATGTTTCTACAAGTGTATTTGTATGTTCTGTAAGAATGTCTAGGTATATATTAGAGCTGACAAGGGACAAGGTTGTGGTTACTTGTTGGCCACAGCCAGCTACCCAGAGGGAGTGAGTAGTTGGACCTGTGGGCTCAGGACCATGGTCCCAGGGGACATCAAGCTCAATTGTCATAACATACTACACAAAAATATTGTTCCACAGCCTTCTTTAGCGAGTACTGACTGGCAGGAAGTGCTTAAAAGCTTGCAAGCAGCCATCTAGATGCATGGATGGGTCTGTCCTCATCCAGAGCAAAGAAGAATGAAGAAAACCAAAGACAAA
Organism: Orycteropus afer afer; assembly: GCF_000298275.1. Lineage (NCBI taxonomy): Eukaryota > Metazoa > Chordata > Mammalia > Tubulidentata > Orycteropodidae > Orycteropus > Orycteropus afer. Next base: position 281,659 of record NW_006921786.1, on the reverse strand, counting down.
TGGAAACAATTAGTCTAAGCAACTCGTACTCCATGGGATCCTCAGCCTATACGACTATGAGACCAGAAGAACAAGATGGTGCCTGGCTACCACTGTCAACCACTTGGAGGGGGATCTGTGTAGGAGATCCTGGATAGAGTGGGAAAACAAAGTGGAGCAAAACTCAAAATCATAAAAACAAGACCAGGTTTGCTGGTCTGATAGAGCCTGGTGAAACTCCTGAGAGTATGGCCCCTAGCTGCCCTTCAGGTCTGGAATCGAACCCACTCATATGGCTTCCAGCCAAATGAATGATCAGCATATAGTCTGAACTTTTACATCAGGTGGATACAATCTTGGAGAGATCAATCATGGACAGAAGGTCAGTGTATGCACAGGGAAACCACTTGGGGGGCAGGATTGTGTGGTAGGAAAGCACACAGGGAAGTGGTAACTATGGGGAGGAAGTGGGAAGGGAGCTGTTACATTGTGGAAAATTTCAGTCAATGTCATGAGACAAAATGTGTATGAACTGCTGTATGGAAAATGAATTCGCTTTGTAAACTTTCAACCAAATTACAATAAAGTTTTTTTTTAAAAAAACAAAATATTATAGGATAGTTTGAGTCCTGTTGTCTTTACCATATTTAGAATTATGGACACAAGGATCACAATGAAAATAATAGGCTACTTTTATGTGACATTTTTATTTACAAATCATTTTGTTGGGGAAGTTTCAATAAAAGAATAATCTCTGGGAGTTGGATTTTTTTTATCTTCTGCTTAATTGTTGGAATCAAAGATGCTTTAATTAATATTCTTTCCCCATTGTTTCCCAGATACCTGCTCATCCTGATTTGTTTCACAGCTACCTGTGATAACCTACATGCCATGGCTTCTTAGTTGATATGAAGGTATTCGAAATTCTGGGTGTGTTTGTGACACACTGGAGTTGGATGTATGTGCAGGACCCAAATGCTTCAATGTTTGTACAGAAAATCTCATAAAATGCCAGTAACTCACAAGGAAAGGACATATTTCCAAATAGAGGGTGAAAGTCACAGCAGTAGGCTACCTCCTCCTCCTCCTCCTCCTCCTTTCTCTCTCTCTCTCTCTCTCTCTCTATTATTTGAGTGAAAGTTTACAGAGCAGATTCACTTTCCATCAAGAGTTCATACACATTTTGTTTCATGATACTGATTTCAGTTCTCATAATGTAACAGCTCTCTTCCTACTTCCTCTCTTATGGCTATCTTTTCTTCTTTTTTTCTGTGTATATATACACATATAAAACCAAACCTACTGCCATCAAGTAGATTCCAACTCATAGCAACCCCCACTGGGTTTCTGAGGCAGTACACCTTTATGGAAGTAGATTGCCCAGTCTTGCTTCCACTGAGTAGCTGGTGGATTTGAAGCACCAACCTTCTGGTTAGCAGTCAGATGCCTTAGTCACTGTACTACCAAAGGTCCATATGTGTGTGTGTGTGTAATTTTTATTGTTGGATCAGACTCGATGGCAGTGTGTTTTGTTCGGTTGAAGTCCCTGGTAAAGGAGCTCTGATGGTGTAGTGATTAAGGCATTTTATGGCTAACCAAAAGGTTGGTGGTTCATAACCCACTAGCTGCCCCATGGAAGAAAGATAAGGCAATCTGCTTCTGTTAAGATTTACAGCCTTGGAAACCCATTGGGGGTTGCTATGAGTTGGAATTGACTCAATGGCAGTGAGTTTGGTTGGTTTTTTTGGTTTAGTCCCTGGTAAGGGGGACTTGGTGCTGGGAAGGAGCTGGAATTAAAAAGGAATTAAGAAATGTTGCCCTCGAGGAAGGTGTTTCTGCTCTTGCTTATGTAAGCCTTGTTCAACATGTCCATTTGGAGCCATGCACAAATCTCAATGCCAACTAGAACTAGTTGCCAACAAGTTACAAAGGAGTCAACTCCGACTCACAGAAACTTCATATATATCAAAGTAGAACTGTGCTCCATAGAGGATTTAAAGACTGATTTTTTCAGAAATAGATATCCAGGCCTTTCTTCTGAAATATTTCTGTGTAGACTCAAACTACCAGCTAATAGTTGGCACCACTCAGGGACAACATTGACTATCACAGCACCAATCAAATGCTAGGATTTTGCCCACTGGTGTGGAATTTTCCTTCTCTTAGGCACTTAGACATTCCATGGCTATGCTCCTAAGTGGGACCATGTTAGTTCCAGTTAATAATCTTCACACATAATTTCCCATTGGAAGGTCACAGCAACATTGTATGGTTCGTAGGGCATGTACTATTTGCCCCTAGGCACATGATTTCTGAGTGGCTGGCTTTCAGTGTCCAAAACTCTCACAAAGAAGTTGGATAACATGGGATTTTATATCACAAACAAGTCTTTTTTCAGTTCCTCAGATTCTTTCTTAAGTGTTTTAGGAAAACCCCAGAGTCTGGTTAACTCTTGTTCTAGATAAGCAAGTGCAAAAGAAGTGGGGTCCACACAGTATATGGTGTTAACATGATATATCACTACTAGTTGGAAGTCTCTCCAAATAGCCATTAATAGTAGAAGGCTGGCGAAACTCTCTGAGCAATAAGCCCATAGAAGAGAGAAGGACTCTCCAATACAGCAAAGAAAGGAAGCTCTTCGGTGCTATGCTAATTCCTGCTGATTTCTATGATATTTGCTAAGATAAGATCCATCAAAAGTACACCCACACATCTGCCCACCTATGCTCTCACCTTCCAAACATCTGCTTTCACCTCTAGGGCTTACTCCAGCCACTGAGAATTGATTCCTCCTTGAGGATCAATATGAAAGTTATGAGTGTGATTCAGAAAGCTTGCTTAGAAGCTAAGTTCTAAGAGAGAAATTTATGAAAAGAGGTCCATGGTCAACTAAATTTGGGGATTCTCTATTCCATCTTAGAAAGCCACAATCCATATTAGTCAATTCACAACTCCAAGAAGTCCTTCAGTGAAGAAGTATATTTGACTTTCTTTTGATCATAGTTTCTCAAACAATTTAAACAAAGAACTCTTCCTTCATGAAATGCTTATTACCATCAGTTGGGGCCAGTGTTTTGAGGAGAGCCTGTGTGGATGTTGGCCTCCATGTATACTAATGGAAGAATTTCCTAGAGTATAAAAGTCAATCACATGCTTAGAGAAAAGTTCTCCAACTGTTCATCTCTGATACTACTGCCACTCCGTATGGTTTTGACCCATTCTCAGGTCTCAGTTTTGTCTTTTCTATAAGAGAAGATGAATCTTGCAGTTCAGGCAAGATGGCAGAATAGGGAGAATGACTGCACAGACCCTCTTCCACAAAGAAAAGGGGAACCAGTTAACACAGATACAGAAGATAATCCTGGGCTTTGAAGGGAAGGATATAGAAGTGGACTAAACTCCAATTAGTAGAAGAACTTGCAGAAGACATATGGAGTTGTGGTCTGTCAGTGATCCTGATTGCACAGACAGATTGGATATTGCCAAGTGATGTCAGGACCTAAGCATGAACCTAAAAATCAGCCCTGCTAGCCAGAGGCTGCATGGAGGACTGCACTGGTGGCTGGTGAATAAAAAGGGGAGCAGCAAAAAGGAAGGCAAGTTGAGCTGTGGACTTTTGGCTGTCCAGAGGGTGCAGCCATTTTGAATGTTTACAAGCAGTTCAACCATTTTGGATATTTAAAGCAATAATGTTCTCCCAGATTCCAGGGACTTAAAAATAAGCTCCATTTGCCAGGAACCACAAGGACATTCCAACACCAATGACTGGAAAGGTTCAGTATTCCCCTTGTTAGTCTTATACCCCATACCTTCTAGGTGAACAGAGGTGCAGCCAACCCTAACTCCCACCCACCTTCTGGGCTGGCAGGAATTTCATACTAGTCAGTGTGCTCCAACTGATCCTAGGTACCCTGCCCTGCTCAGATTTTTGTCTGTTTGTTTGTTTATTTTTGTCTGTTTTAAAATGATTATTATCGCCCTTTTTATTATTATTCTTTATTCTTCCCTTCCCAGGTTCTAGTTTTTAGCTCTTTCTCTCTTCCCTGTTCCTGGTTCCCATTTTTTTTTTTTTCCTCTCATGTTTAACCCCATTTCTTGTTTTAATTTTTAAAATGTTCAGTTTTTTCTTCATTATTCTCCTATTCTACTTTTTTTCTTTAATTGCCCTCTCCCCAGATATTGTGCATTTTTTTCCCCCTCTCTTTTTGGTTATTGTTCCTGTGTGTTTACATGGTGTGTTTTTTGTCCACTTGCTTTTACTTTTTCAATAGTTATTTGATTACTGTCTTTGTCTAACTGAGTGGGAGGCAGCAACAGTGTCCATATGACACAACAACACCCACACCGCCTGCAGCTTCACTTACTGAGTGAGAGTCACCACTTCCTTCTCCACCAACTGGCCAACATAAATGACTATCAAGAAGAGTGTGACTCACCCTTAACTGCTCCTCGCAAACAGTTAACAGAGATCTAAATACAACAATGTCAGAATGTCTCAGAGACAAGAGACCATCACAGTCCATACAAAGAAGCAAGATAAAGTGGTAGAAACAAGGGAGCAGGATAGAGACCCGCAACACATCCCTGAGGAAGCAGCAGCATTGAAACTCCCTGATAAGCAATTAAAAAGAATTATATTTAGGTATCTTCAAAAGATTGAGAGATAGATGAAGGAAAACTCTGACAAAATTAAGGAAAACACAGAACCCTAGAATAATTTTGGAAGAAAATACAAGAACAAAATGACAAAATAAATGAAAAAATAGAAATGATACAAAATCTACAGATAGAAATTCAGGAGATTAATGCTAAATTTTCAGAAATAGATAAGACACTGAATGAGCAAAGAGTGGAATTTAATCAATGGAATACAGATTTAATGAGATTGAAGACAAATGCCTGAATACTTCTTTGAAAAGGGATCAGTCAGAAAAAAGATCAAAACAAAATGAAGAAAGCCTAAGGTTCATGTGGGATAGCATCAAAAGGAATAAGCTACATGTAATCGGAATTCAAGAGCAGGAAGAGAAAAATAAAACTACTGAGAAAATTGTCCAAGAATTGTTGGAAGAGAAATTACCTGATCTGATGAAAGATGAGAATATATCCATTCAGGAAGTCCAATGAACCCCAAACAGGATAGGCCCCAAAAGAAAATCACCAAGACATATAATCATCAAACTCATCAAAACCAAAGACAAAGAAAGAATCCTGAGAGTAGCACGGGGGAAAAAAAAAAGTTACAAAGGACAAACTATAAGAATAAGCTCATATTTCTCACCAGAAACCACATAAGCGAGAAGGCAATGGGATGGTATATATAAAACCCTGAAAGAGAAAATTTTCCAACCAAGAATTATAGATCTGTCAAAATTGTTCCACAATTAAGATGGTAAAATTAGGCAATTTCCAGATAAACAGAAAGAAGAAAATTTGTCAAAACCAGACCAACCTTACAAAAGATACTAAAAGGAGTCCTTTGAACAGAGAACCAATAATAGCAAGCAGCAACCAACCATTAATACACAATATGACACAATCCAGAAACCAACACAGCTATGGACATATCCAAAGTAAAATAAGCTTACAAGGTTTTAAACAGGGAACCAGAGACATTAATTGGCAAATGAGAAAAACTGCAAAGCAAAAAGAGGGGAAAAATAGTGTAGTTAACAGAACTTCTAAATGGTAAGGAAGTCAAGAGAGTTGCAAGATAGAATGGACTGTTCTAAACTCAGGGAGAAAATTATAAATCACAGGGTAACCTCAAAGAAAAATGATAAACCTTCATATCACAATAAAAAAGAGGAGAAGCACAAATATTTAGCAAATATTAAAGCAATAGGAACAACAGAAATGATAACACAATTCATAAACATAATGAGCTCAGCACAGAAAATTATATGGAACAAAGAAATAGGACACATGGACAAATCATTTAAAAAATGACAGTAACCAATTCATACTTGTCAATAATTACACTGAATGTTAATGGATTAAATGCAGCACTCATGAGATGGAGAGTTGCAGACTGGCTAAGAAAACATAACCCATCAATGTGCTGTCTACAAGAGACACACCTTAGAGATATAGACAAAAATAAGCTAAAAATTAAAGGTTGGAAAAAGATACATCAAGCAAATGGCAACCAAGAAAGAGCAGGAGTGTCAATATTAATTTCTGATAAAATTGACTTTACCACAATAAGAAACAATGAAGGACATTATATAGTGATAAAAGGATCAATTGAACAAGAATATATAGCCATAATAAATCTCTATAACAACAACATGGACCAAAAGAAAGAGCTCAAAAATACATAAATCAGACTTGAACAGAATTGAAAAGGCAAACTGATGACTCCACAGTCATAGTAGGAGACTTTAATACACCACATTCAATGAAAGAAAAACTGGAAAGAAAATCAACAAAGACTAGAAGAGCTAAACAATACAATCCACCCACTTGACCTTACAGACATCTATAGAGCACTTCACCCAACAACAGCACAATATACATTCTTCTCCATTGCACATGGAACATTCTCCATGATAAGCCATATGTTAGGCCATAAAACAAGCCTTAATAAATTTAAAAACATTGAAATACTGCAAAGCATCTTCTCAGATAACAATGCTATCAAATTAGAAATCAACAATAGGAAGATCAATGGAAAAAGAGCAAACACATGGAAACTGAACATCACCTTCCTTAAGAAAGACTGGGTAAGAGAAGAAATAAAAAATGAAATTAAGAAATTCTGTGAATCAAAAGAGAATGAAAATACAACATACCAAAATCTTTGGGACACAGAAAAAGCAGTGATCAGAGGTCAATTTATAGAATAAATGCACACATCAAAAAAGAAAAGCCAAAATCAATGTTTTAAACCAATATTTCCAACAATGAGCAAAAAAACAGCCAGAAAAGACTACAGTCACCAGAGGAAAGGAAATAATAAAGATTCAAGCAGAAATCAATGAAACAGAAAATAGAAAGACAATAGAAAAAGTCAACAAGACTGGAAGTTGGTTTTTTGAAAAGATTAATAAAATTGACAACCTACTGGCAAATTTAACAAAGGAAAACAGGAAGAGAATACAAATAACACAAATAAGATATGAAGTGGGTGACATCACAACAGAACCAACTGAAATAAAAAGGATAGTATCAGGACACTAGGAAGAACTGTACTCCAACAAATTTGAAAATCTGGAAGAAATGGACATATTTCTAGAAACACACCATTTACCTAAACTAACACAGACTGAGGTGGAAAAGTTGAACAGATCCATAACAAAAAAGGAAATTGAACATGTTATAAAAAAAATTACCAACAAGAAAAGTCCTGGCTAAGATTGTTTAATCAGAGAATTCTACCAAACATTCAGAGAACTGACACCAATCCTACTCAAACTATTCCAAAACATACAAAAGGATGTAATCTTCCCTAATTCATTTTATGAAGCAGGCAAACCTTGATACCAAAACCAGGAAAAGACATCACTAAAAAGAAAAACTACAGACCAATATCCCTCAGGAATATAGATGCAAAAATCTTCAACAAAATCCTAGCCAATAGACTGCAACAACATATTAAAAAATTCATTCATTATGACCAAGTGGGGTTCATATCAGATATGCAGAGATGGTTCAACATTAGAAAAACAATCAACATCATCCACCACATAAATAAAACAAAGGAGAAGAACCACATGATCATATCAATTATGCAGAAAAGGCATTTTATAAAACCCAATACCCATTCTTGATCAAAACTCTCAGCAAAATAGGAATAGAAGGGACATTACTCAACATAATAAAAGGAATTTATGCAAAACCAACAGCCAACATTATTCTCAATGGAGAGAGACTGAAACCATTCCCCTTGTGAACAAGAACCAAACAAGAATGCCCTCTATCACCACTTCTATTCAACATTGTATTGGAAGTCCTAGCCAAGGCAATAAGGCAAGAAAGGGAAATCAAAGGCATCCAAATTGGTAAGGAAAAAGTCAAACTATCCCTGTTTGCTCATAATATGATCCTATACCTAGAAAACCCAAGAGACTCAATCAAAAATCTACCGGAACTGATTGAGAAATCTAGCATCGTGGCAGGATACAAGATCAACATCCAAAGAATCAGTTGCATTCCTCTACACCAGCAAAGAGATTGCTGAAAAAGAAATAAGGAAATCAATACCATTACAATAGCTACCAATAATAATAATAATAATAATAAAATACTTGGGAATAAATCTTACCAGGGACACAAAGACCTATACAAAGAAAACAATAAAAAACTACTTTAAGAAACCATAAGAGATTTACATAAATGGAAGAACATACCATGTTCTTGGATAGGAAGATTGAACATTGTGAAAATGTCAATTCTACCCAAAGCTATCTATACATTCAATGCAATCCCAATCCAGATCCCATGGACATTCTTTAAGGATATGCAAAAACTAATCACTAATTTTACATGGAAAAGAAAGAGACCTCAGATAAGCAAAGCACTATTGAAGAAGAAAAACAAAGTAGAAGGTCTCACACTGCTGAATCTCAAAACCTGCTATACAGCCACAGTAGTCAAAACTACATGGTATTGGTATAATGACAGACACATAGACCAATGGAGTAGAATTCAGAACCCAGAAATAGATCCATTGATCTATGGTCAGCTGATCTTTGACAAAAGGCTGAAATACATTCAATGGGAAAGAGATTGTCTGTTTAACAAATGCTGCTGGCAAAACTGGATATCCAGTCCAGGAAAATGAAACAAGATCTGTACCTCACACCATACACAAAAACTAACTCCAGATTGATCAAAGACTTAAATGTGAAACCTAAAACTATAAAGTTGCTCAAGGAAAAACTAGGGGCAAATTTTGGGGCCTTAATATATGGCATAAATAGACTATCAAGTGTAACCCAAAATGTACAAACAGTAGAAGAGAAACTAGATGAATGGGACCTTCTAAAAATTAAATTTGTATGTGCTTCCAAAGACTTCTCCAAAAGAGTCAAAAGAGAACCAACAGATAGAGAAAAAATATTCAGCAATGACATATCTGACAAGGGACTTAGGTCTAGAATGTAAAGAAAATTCCAACACCTCAACAACAAGAAGACAAACAATCCAATTTAAAAATGGGTGGAAGACATGAATAGACACTTCACCAAAGAGGATATTCAGGTGGCCAACAAATATAAGAAGAAATGTCCACAATCATTAGCCATTAGAGAGATGTGAATCAAAACAACAATGAGATACCATTTTGCCCCAACACTACTAGAAAAATTCAACAAGACAGAAAATAAGAAATGCTGACGAGGAAGTTCTAGCAAGACTGTGGACTAGGCAGAAGGACTGCACAGACCCTCTTCAACAAAGAAAAGGGAAACCAATTAACACAGGCACAGAAGATAATCTTGGACCCCTGAGCCTTGAAGGGAAGGATACAAAAGTGGACTAAACCCCAACTAGCAGAAGAATTTGTGTGAAAATACCAAAA
>NW_006921786.1:259928-267702 GCF_000298275.1 Orycteropus afer afer | reverse complement strand
CATGAGACAAAGTATATGTGAACTGCTGTATGGAAAGTGAATTTGCTCTGTAAATCTTCACCCAAATCACAATTAAAAAAAAAAAAAAAGTATTTTAGGCTTTTCAGGGCTACCTACAAAAAAAAAAAAATGCTGACGAGGATGTGGAGAGATTAGACTCTCATACACAGCTGATGGGACTGTCATATGATACAACCACTGTGAAAAGCAGTATGGCAATTCCTTAAAAACTTGGAATTAGAAATACCATTTGACCCAGTCTTTCCATTACCAGGTATAGATTCTAAAGAAGTGAGAGCCAAGACAAGAACAGATATATGCACACCCATGTTCATCTCAGCACTATTTACAATAGCCAAAAAATGTAAACAACCTAGGTTGTTGTCCATCAACTGAAGAGTGGTTGAGCAAACTATGGTACATACACACAATGGAATACTATGCAACCTTAAAGAATAACATAGAATCTGCAAAACACCGCATAATGTGGATGAACATGTAAGACATTATGCTGAGTGAAATAAGTCAATCACAGGACAAATATTGTGTTATTGCATTATTGTAAAAAGTCAAGGAAAGGTTTATATATGGAAGGAAATTTTCTTTGTTTGTTACAAGGGGTGGGAGGGGAGGGGAGGGCACTCTGTTATATAGGTAGAGACAATAATTTATTTGGATGAAAAGATGGGCAATATACCAAATGTGTGTGATCAACTTGGTGGCACTGAGGAAGAGGAAGAGATAGAGAGGTGCGTGGGAGGTACAGACAACAAAGATGAACCCTTTTGCACATACAGTACTGTGTTGTCAGTGAAGGCAAACATGGCTATATGGGTGGATAGATGGGTAAACAGGCTGAACTGTTAGGTACGTCTATGCAGTGGTGGGGAGCTCTGGTAGCGTAGTGCCTAAGGTACTTGACTGCAAACCAGAAGGCTGGCAGTTCAAATCCACCAGCCAAAAACTAGGAAGCAAGGTTGGGCAATCTACTTCCGTAGTGATACTGCCTCAGAAACCTAAGGAGGGGTCACTATGAGTTGGGTCCAACTCGATGGCACATAACAACAACAACAACATGCAGAGGGGAGTGTGCCCAAGACCATATATAGAGCTGGCAGACAATGTTTCTACAAGTGTATTGGTATGTTCTGTAAGAATTCCCAGGTATACAGTAGAGCTGACAAGGGACAAGGTTGTAGTCACTTTCTGACCATAGCCAGCTACCCAGAGGGAGCGAGTAATTGACCTGTGGGCTCAGGACCATAGTTGCGGGGGACATCAAGCTCAATTGGCATAACATACTACACAAAACATTGTTCCGCCTCCTACTTTGGCAAGTAGCTACTGGGATCTTAAAAGCTTGCAAGCAGCCATCTAGATGCAATGATGGGTCTTTCCTCGTCCAGCACAAAGAAGAAAACCAAAGATACATGGAAACAATTAGTTCAAGCAACTAGTACCCCATGCAATCCTCAGCCTATACGAGTATGAGACCAGAAGAACTAGATAGTGTTCGGCTACCATTGTCAACCACTCAGAGGGGGATCTATGTAGGAGATCCTGGATAGAATGGGAGAACAATGTGGAACAAAACTCAAAATCATCCAAAAAAAAAGGGATCAGGTTTACTGGTCTGATAGAGCCTGATGGAACCACTGAAGCTATGGCCCCTACCTGCCCTTCAAGTCTGGAACTGAACCCACTCCTGTGGCTTTCAGGCAAACAAAAGACAGGCATATGAGCTGAACATTTACACTAGGTAGATACACTCCTTGGAGAGAATAATCATGGGAGAATTGAAAGGCCATGTATGCACAGGGAGACAGCTCAAGGGGCAGAGTGCATGGAGGGAACACAGGGAAGAAGTAACTATGGGAAGGAAGTGAGAGGGGAGCTGTTGCATTGTGGTAAATTGTAATCAATGTCATGAGACAAAGTGTATGTGAGCTGCTGTATAGAAAGTGAATTTGCTCTGTAAACTTTCACCCAAATCACAATTTAAAAAAAAAAAAAAAAGAGAGAGAATATGAGAATATGGATGTCATGCCCGTCAGTATCTCAGCAGCCCTGGAGTTATTGGAGGCTTGCTCAGCTTCGAAGGTTTTTGTTTTTCCCCATAGATAGAAAAGCCCCAGGAAAACCTGCTTCTTGGCCAATCTGCTTGCTACTTCCTATTTGTTGGCTCTTTTTCTTTATTCATGCCCATTCCACAAAATAGCTCTGAAAATGGATAGAGAAGATCTGTGATGGTCAACTTACACTATTATTTTCATACCATCTACCTCAATATTCTTGTTTTAATCTCCTATTTCTGCGTGCATTTGTCTTAAATCCATTTATATCAGATACACCAACAGTTACAGATTGGCTGTGCCCTCCTAAAATGTATGTCAAATTCCTGGCCTTTGTACCTGTGGCTGTAGTCCTGTTTGGAACCAGGGTTTTTCTTTTGTTGTTTTAATGAGGTCAGCCAAGGAACACCAAGGAACCAAGAAATTCCCAGGGATACTGACAAGGTAGGAATCAATAAGGCTGAGACCTTGATTTGGACTTTTAGCCTCCAGACCTTTGAGAAAATAAATCTCTGTTCCTTAAAGCCACCCACTAGTGGTATTTGTGTTATAGAATTAGGTAACTGTGGTAGTTGAATTTGTGTGTCAACTTGGCTGAGCCTGGTTGAGTGGCTGGAGAGCTGGTGGTACTTATTCCCTATGATGAGACTGGCAATCAACTCCATGGTAGGATCTAACACAAGCAGCTGAGTAGCTGCTTTGGGATGTGGTCTGTTTCCTGTATATAAGGAGAAGCCTTGGGATCATCTCTAGCTTATGGCACACTTGGACCCTGAATGTAGCTGTGTTGCCCACCATGCTCTGCCACCTTGGGACTTACAATGGACTTGAATTAATGGCCTGCTTTGTGGTTTGGTAACATCAGGACTGTGCCATTTTTTCAACCTTGGGCTTGTTAGCCTCAGCAGCCAGTAGCTGCCTAAGTGAAGAGATGCCTCCAGCTTCAGTGGGCCGGGAGCAAGAGGCAGAACTGAAGCCCAAAGTCAGGAGGCTTTCACCCAGCCCCTAGAGCCGGGCACTTGGGAATCGGACTTCTATCCTTCCGAACTGTAAGGGAATGAACTCGTTTGTTAAGGCCATTCCATTTGTGGTATATTCTTGTCAGAACGGCACTAGGTAACCAAAACTGTAACTAAGATATCAATCCTACTCACCCATCTCCTCATATATATGTCTTAGGTATATATTGACCACATTTTAATATAGAAGCTCATTTCTTCAAACCTGCCAAGTCTCTGAGCTGAGAACACAAACTTGGAAGCCCTTTGCCTTAAAGCATTCAAAGGATTCAGACATTTTGCAGATGAGAACTAAGGAAGATAAACAAGTACCTCCTTGTTAGTCTTCCCTCAGTCTGTTCCTAGGTGCTTTCTTTGACCTAAGGTTCTCTTGTTCCCTGTGGAAATACATTTTCCCAGGGAAGTGAATCTGAACCCTGATGGAGCTCTCAGGCTATAAACTTTGTGGCTGTGTGAGTCTTAAAAAAACACTGAGGTGCTGGCATATCTGAATTGGGTGACTTCAGGACTAAATTAAAACTCCATTTTGAATTAAACTAAGATTTTCATTTCTGCTTTTCTAAAGAAACCATTCAGGGAACAATCCAGATTTCTAATCTAGGTAAAGAATTGCTTGGTGCTTATTAAGAATGTTTACACAGCTTGCCCCAGGAAAGATGCTTTAGTTAGCAGGAGTTTAGGAAATAGAACTGATAATGTAAAATGAAAAAACCAAAAAGCCAAACACACTGCTGAGTTGGATCCAACTTATAGTGACCCCTCCTTGACTTTCTGAGGGGGTATCACTATGGAAGTAGATTGCCCAACCTTTCTTCCAAGGAGTGGCTGGTGGGTTTGAACCGCCAGCCTTCTGGTTAGTAGTCTAATGCCTTAGGCACTAGGCCACCAGAGCTCCTAATGTAAAATGAAAAATACCCATAAATAACTTCATAAACAAGACAGAAAAACTCAAAACCAAACTCACTGCTATTGAGTCACTTCCGACTAATAGCAACCCCCACTGGGTTTCTGAGGCAGTAAATCTTTGCAGAAGTAGATTGTCTTATCTTCCTTATGTGGAAGGGCTGGTGAATTTGAACCACCAACCTTCTGGTTAACAGTCAAATGCCTTAGGTATGCCAAGACAAGTATATATTAAGGCTTAGATCCTCATCCTGACTCTCAAAATAAATTTTTGACTCACTGAGAGTTTTTTCACTGTACTTCTGCTAGTCCTTTGCAAATTTATACCTAGACAGAGACTGAGTTTGTTAAACAAGAAGGCTGATCACAGCTATAAAAGTATTGACTGTAACATTAAGAATGCAGAAATTCAGGCTTTAACTTGTGAAGATAAATTTGTTACCTTAACTGCTGTCAGGCAATTGCCTGAACCCTAACTCACTCCCTTTTAGCTAGATGGGTGGTGTTTATATTTTAAGGGTTTCAGATTAGATGGTTGGTTTTTACATTTCAAAGATTTCAACCACAATCATTAACCCTTGCTAGTCTTCCCTCAGTCTGTTCCTAGGTGCTTTTTACTTGTCTTGCTTAGAAATATTGCCGTTAGTTAAGTTGTATTGGGAGATAAGAAATTAATGTTAGATTAGAAATTGATGTTAGGAAAGTTGTCATTTGGCAACCTCTTGTAAACTTTTCCTTCAGTCTCCTATACTTCCCTTGAATGTGAAACCATTTACCTTTTTTTTTTTTTTGTCTAATAAGTACCTCACTGCTTCCTCTGTAAGGCAGAATACATGTTGCAGTCTTCTGTTGAAAACTTTGTGATTTGCTATTTTGTGAAATTAAATTAGTCCTTCAGTAACATTTTTGTTTTAATTGTCAGTCTAGTGTTTTTACTAAGACAACTTCCAGTCTGGAGACTATATACATAATTGGCAGTTCCCCACCCATGGGCACAATTGTTACTGTCTGTGAGGTGGACAATCCACACCCTGAAAAATGTAATAAATTTTGGGATGACTTGACTCAGTTGAACCAGGCTTCTTTCTCTTCAATGCCTAAGTCATTGCCCATGAATTGGCACCAAAACAAAACACCAAACTCACTGCCACCAAGTCGATTCTGACTCATAGCAACCTCCATTGGGTTTCCAAGGCTGTACATCTTTACAGAAGTAGATTGCCCCATCTTCCTTCTGCGGAGCAGCTAGTAGGTTTGAACCATTGACCTTCTGCTTAGCAGCCAGATGCTTTGGCCACTATACCACCAGAGTACAGATAATACTTATTTCTCAATTACCAATGTTCTTTTGAGGAAAAACCATGAATACAAGACTAGTCCCAGGATCTCTTCTAAGCTTTTCTGGTCTGTGTCTTCTCCTTTCTTTGGGAGCCTATGTGAAGGACAGGGAGAAAATTTACCTAGATCTTTGATTTTCCATGAAAAGCACAAAACACAATGATCATTGTTCTTAAATGAGAAAGAGGTAATGTTGTCACTCGCTCTGTTTTGAAAAAGAGTGAAATAGTGGTGTCCAGTCTCATCTCCTCCTACTGTTGTCTTGACCCTCAGAATTCCCTTGTTATTGTCTTTTTCCATATTAAGTGTTCCAGTTTACTCTTTGATTCCCTAAACTCCCCAACAGTCTTCCAATGAATTCCAGGGAATTTTACTGAAGAGGTGCTTTCTGTTACTTACAACCTAGAAACCCAAACAGAAAAATGTAGTCTTAAATCTCAATGTTGTCCATTATTGCCTGTGTGAGTTTAGGCAACTTATTTAACTTTGGTTAAATCATTTAACTGATATGTTGAGATAATATGAATGAAGCACATAGCACAGGATTTGGCACATAGTAAGTGCTCAATAATTAGTAAGTGCTGTTACACTTAATTTTTCTTGCTTCTGAAGGCAATGGGCATCAGTAATTTTCCCTGCCTGGTGGGATGGAGGGAAGAAGTGCAAGAGTAGTGCAGAAGGTGGGAACCATCTACTCATGGCTTTCTACGTGTGTTTCTGGCTCAGTCTTGGTATAAAGCAGTCTGATGAGCCACACCTTCAGGAATACAGCTGCGAAGTGGTTAGCAGAGCACTAGCTAGCTCCAAGATCAAATGATCCACTCTGGTCACTACTCCAGAGATGGCCCCAATGGTTCCTCCTGTCCTTGTAGGAACACACTACTCCTCACACCAAAATGTGGACCTGACTTTCTCCCCCATTAAATTTGTTATGACTGCGTGGTTGCTTTAACCAATACATGGTAAAATGACATCCTGGGACTTCTGACATTATGCCTTAAGAGAACTTTTTCCCTCTTAGAGCACATGCTCTTGAGATGCTTTCTCAGAATCCAGCTGCCATGCTGTGAGATGCCAAGCTACATGGAGAGACCATCCAGAGGAAAACTGAGGCTTGCTGGTCAATAACTTCAGTTGAGCTCCCAGACAACAGCCAGCATCAACATCTAACTATGTGAATGTGCTATCTTGGACATTCCAGCCCAATAAAGCCTCAAGATGATCATAGCCCCAGCCAAAATTACAGGGATCAAAAGAGTGACCCAGCTGAGCCCAGCCAGAATCATTAAAGATAACAAGATGGTTGGTGCTTTTGGTCATGAAGTTTTGAGGTAGTTTGTTACACAGCAATAGATGAACAAAACATCCTCCCTTGCTAGAGGAATCTGAGAGACTAGAATTCTTTCTCAGAAACCTGCCCCATATTGCCTACTACATGAATGTCTTGTGGAATACCTCAGCTGGCCTTGGGCTGATAAAACCAGGTGATCAAATGCTCACATGACTGATCATGCCCTGACAGGGAAAAATACCATCAAATACTACTGACATAATAGCTGCAGGCTTTGTTTTTGTTTTTCCAATTTTGGATTACCTTTTAAAGAATATTAAGGCCAAGAAAGAGAAAATCTGTTATTAAGGTTTTTTTTTTGCCTTTGAACTTCCCAAAAGATTGAAATGAAGTCAACATGTTTTCATAACAAGAAAAAAAAAAAAAAGTTACCAATATGTTCTCTGTCTCTATTCAGAGCAACACACAATTTAGCTTTACCAGGAGAAAAATAAAAAACAAAAAACTTTTCCAACGATATGAGCTACACCTCAGGCCCCATCATACTGGCCTTTGGTGAAAATGGAGTGAGCAGGCATATTCTTTCTGTTCTGTGCCCAGAATCTCAGCACCTGACACTGTCTACAGGCAGTAGCTTTAAGACTCTAATACAGGGAGCTTGATGTCTTCTGGTTCTGATCCTCACAGTGCACCAGAGAGGCACTATAGCATGGAGCCCTGGTGACGCAGTAGTTAAATAGCTCAGCTGCTAACTGAAAGGTCAGTGATTCAAACTCACCAGCCACTCCATGGAAGAAAAATGTACAGTCTGCTTCTGTAAAGATTATAGCCTTGGAAACCGTACAGGGACGTTCTGATCTGCCCTATAGTATTGCTGTGAGTCAGAATCAAATTGATGGCAATGGGATAAGCTCTGGGTACAAATTTCACCTCTATCACTTATACAAGTAAGTTTCTGTTCTTTAAAACCACCCACTTGTGGTAATTCTATTACAGCAGCACTAGCTAAGATACCCAGAATCAGGAAAAATAATAAAAGATGAGTGCCATTTTAAGCTACTAAGCTCTGGTAGCATAGTGGCTAAAGCACTTGACTGCTAACCAGAAGGCTGGCGGTTCAAACCCACCAGCCACTCCTCGGAAGGAAGGTT
>NW_006921786.1:257707-259163 GCF_000298275.1 Orycteropus afer afer | reverse complement strand
GATTGCCCAACCTTCCTTCCGAGGAGTGGCTGGTGGGTTTGAACCGCCAGCCTTCTGGTTAGCAGTCAAGTGCTTTAGCCACTATGCTACCAGAGAATAGGCACTTAATAAAAGGCTTCAGGCTGACATTCACAGTTAATATGATCATGAGTCACACCAACTCTTAAGCCCAGGACACTGACTGCTTTTCCCTTCTTAGTCACTGAGTCATGCTGGTAGGATCAAGGTAACATTTCCATCTATAGGAGCTCTGGTGGCATAGTGCCTAAGGCATGTGACTGCTAATCAGAAGGCTGACACTTCAAACCCACCAGCCACTCCTTGCAAGGAAGGTTGGGCAATCGACTTCTGTAGTGATACTGCCTTGGAAACCCAAGGAGGGGTCGCTATGAGTCACTGGGTCATGCTGGTAGGATCAAGGTAACATTTCCATCTATACACTCCTCTAATGCCAAGGGCTTTCTCTGATGAAGCCTGCTGATGCTAGAAGTTGATTTGCATCCATGGACTCTCTCAATTCCAAGGCTAGACCACATGCATTTTTGTTTGCTCCAAAACCAAGACATGATGATTCAGATGCCCACTTACATGGAAGGAGCTTAGTGCCAACTGAATGAAGAGTCGTATCAGTTTTGAAAATCCTTGAAGTTGCTCATCAGTGATGAAAGAGAAGAGGATCTCCTGAACACCCAATAAAGGAATGAGGACCAGTGTTGATTTTGCCAATCTGTAAATGACAACCAAATAACTGTTATGAGGACCACCTTGTGAATAGGCAATATTTTCTGCTCCATTGTACATGCCATTATTGTAGATCTTATCTTATTGGTGAAAAGTTAATTTTTCAGTTTGTCTCTTGACTACACATTTAATAACTTAAGGACCAAGGTAATCTTGTTTACTGTTGAATACCTACATCCAACTCATAGTAGATGTTCACAAAACATTAATTGAATGAATGAATGAATTCCTCCTTATAAGCTACTGCTGTTGAGTTGATTCTGACTCATAGCAACTCTACAAGCAGTGTAGAACTGCCCCATAGGGTTTCTAAAGCTGTAAATGTTTACAGAGGCTGATCTTTCCTACAGAGCAGCTGGCGAGTTTGAACCACTGACCTTTGGGTTAGCATCCAAGTGCTTTAACAATCATACCACCAGGAGTCCTCTTCTCCCATGAAGATAATGATATACCTAGGGCCGACTCGATGGCAAACAACAACAACATAGATCTTAAGGAGTCACTGGGTAGTGGTCAATGCATGCAGCTACTAACCAAAAGGTTGGAGGTTCAGGTTCATGCAGAGGAGCCTCAGGAGAAAGGCTTGTCAATCTACATCTAAAAAATCAGCCACTGGAGAGGCGGGGCAAGATGGCGGACTAGGCAGAAGGATTGCACAGACCCTCTTCAACAAAGAAAAGGGAAACCAATTAACACAGACACAGAAGATAATCTT
>NW_006921786.1:221600-252927 GCF_000298275.1 Orycteropus afer afer | reverse complement strand
AAGTGAATTTACTCTGTAAATCTTCACCCAAATCCTAATAAAAAAAAAAAAAAGGAAAAAAAAAAAAATCAGCTACTGAAAACCCTATGGAGAGCTCTTCTACTTTCAAACACACATGGCCATGGTCATCATGAGTCAGAATCAACTTGATAGCAATTGATTTCTCATAAACATCCATCCGTCCATATACATATATATATATATATAGAGAGAGAGAGAGAGAGAGAGAGAGAGAGACCTTAATATTTTGCTTGATGGACTAATTTTCATGAAAGTGGCTGCCATTCTGGAATACTCCATCCATATAAAGTTTGACAAGTTTCCTATTATCCAGTCAGCAGGGGCCTCTTTCTCTATTCACGACTTTCAATGTCGGTGCTTTAATAAGCCGAGAAGAAAGAAAAGGACTTGCTCAGGGCCACTCAGCCACTAAATGTCAAGTCCCAGGCTGGAAATGGGACTTCTGACTTTATGCTCAAGTCTTGCACACTCCATGCAGGAGGACTTTGTCGTCAGACTTCCTGCTGTCCTGCAACCCTGGTGCCAGTACTGCAGGAAATGAAAAACTGATCCTCCTCATAAAAGTGCTATTTGAAGGTTCCCTGTTGTATACAGAGACAAGCATCCCTTTGTACCACCCACGTGGTCAAAGTACACAGCTGGAGCCCACACACTCCCTATCAGTGGTTCCCCAACAGGGCTATTAGAATTCCTTAAGGAGCCTTTTTAAATATATGTAGATTCCTGGGCCCCAGTGTTCACCCTCTGCATCAAAATCTCTGGAGGTTGTGTCCTGGAAGTCTGGATTTTAAGAAATTCCTTATGAGATTTTGATAAGCAGCCAGGCTTGGGAATCATGGCTCTACTATCAAACTGCTTCTTGATTTAAAACTACACTTTCAAAGGTGACTCATGTTCAGGGGACAAACAAAACTACAGTCTTATCCACATTGGACAAAAGAGCTTAATTGTAGTTATTTTACTTCAAGCTACGTCTCTTAAAGGACCAGATTAGGAGGGGGTTTACCTCCCTAAATCTCTGGGGTAAAACATGTAGAAGCAAAAGGACATGAGTAATTCATGGGTAGTGCAACTGATTAACACACTTGCCTGTTAATTGAAAGGTTGGAGGTTGAAGTCCACCAAGAGGCACCTCAGAAGGAAGGCCTGGCAATCTACTTCTGAAATACTGGTCATTAAAAATCTTATGGAGCACAGTTCTGCTCTGACTCATCAGGGCACTGTGGGTTGGAGTCAGTTTGTTGGCAAATGGCTAGGTCATGGACAGTTTCTCCAGGAAGACTGAACTCTATCTAAGAGAAAGAACTTACTATGGATCCTGTGTCTTTGAGAATCATTCAAATGAAATGCTATCAATGAGCTAAAATACAAGAAAGTACCTCACATTTTTATGCCTTAAAAGGATATAAAGCCAGTAGGAGGAGTAGGCATCACCACAAAGGCAGAAGCCTACCCTGGCCACATGGACTGCATGTACCTGTGCCTTGACAGAGCAGACAGAGCAGCAGGCCCTGCTTATGTGGCTCTCCCAAGCTGTGGTGGTTATGTTTTTGTGTTAGTTTGGCTTGGCCTGGTTGAGTGGCTTGCCAGCTGGATGTAGTATTCCCCAACATGAGACTGGTAATCAACTCCATGGTGGAATCTACTGTGAGCAGCTGAGTAGCTGCCTTTGGGATGTGGTCTGCTTCCTGTATATAAGGAGAAGCTTTGAGAATGTCTCTAGCCCATGGCACGCTTGGACCCTGCATGTAGCTGTGTCGTTGCTTAGCAGCCTGCTATGCTTTGCCGACCTTGGGACACACAATGGGCTTAAGTTAATGGCCTGCTGTGTGGTTTGGTAACATTTGGACTGTGCCTTTTTACTTGTCAACCTTGGGGGTTCTCAGCCTCAGCGGCCAGCAGATGTCTGACTGAAGAAATGCCTCTAGCTCCAGTGGGCCGGGAGCAGGAGGCAGAGCTGGACCCCAAGGTTGAGGGGCTTTCACCCAGCCCCTAGAGCCTGGCACTTTGAACTTGGACTTAAAGCCTCCAAACTGTAAGAGAATGAACTCCTGTTTGTTAAGGCCATTCCATTTATGGTATATTTCCTGTCAGAGTGGTTCTAGGTAACCAGATAACAATCTAAGCTGCACCTCTTCCCTCACCTTTAACCCCACTCATGTGGGAGTTGTATAGCTGCACAATTTAAAGGGGCTCTCAAAGAGAAATGATTCCCAGAGGCTTTTTATATCCAGGAGTGTTTGTGAAACTCTCTGGTGTAGAGGTTGTGAAGCAGTGACTATAGGCTGTATTTGACTAGTAGACACATTTTGTTTATCCTCTGTCGTTATTTTTTGTTATTGGAACGATCTTTAAATAAGTACGAGAATGTTCAGATTCCCAGCTTCTTTTAATGAATGGGGAGATTTGGCAACACTGGGCTCAAATTCCTGCTTGACTATCAGAGGCTACAGCTGGATGGAGGTTGTCCCTTTAGAGGATCTGCAGGTCTCCTCACAGCCTATACTACTCACTTGTGTTATTTGCTTGGTCCTTCCAAGTGTTTGAGTTTGTGACCTTTGTTATGGATTATCTAGGTTTTGGTGATTCAAACTCACCATTTGCTCAGTGGGGTCACTATGAGTTGACATCAACCCGATGGCAGTGAGTTTGCTTTTTGGTTTGGTATTTACATACCAGGCATCCCTGGGTGGTTCAAGAGGTTAACACATTCAGCTGCTGACCAAAAGGTTGGAGATTCAAGTCCATCGTGAGTCACCTCAGAAGAAAGGCCTGGAGATCTGCTACAAAAACATTAAACCAAAACCAAACTCACTGCTGTTGAGTTGATTCTGATTTATAGTAACTCCAAGTGGATTTCTGAGGCTGTAAATCTTTACAGAAGTAGATTGCCCCATCTTCCTTCTGTAGAGCAGCTGGTGGACTTGAACCACTGGCCTGCTGGTTAACAGCCAATTGTCTTATCCACCGAAAATCTTATGGAGCACAGTTCTACTCAGATACACAGGGGTCACCATGAGTCAGTCAACTCTACCATAATTAGTTATGATACTTACATACTTAAATGCATAGTCATATCTTACTATCAATTCTTGGGACCATACTAGAACATTATGTTTTTCATTTATTTGTTTGTTTTAATGGTATTTTTTAAAATAAAGTTTTCATTTTGGAATAATTTTAGATTTTTAGAAGAGTAGCAAAGATTGTATAGAGAGTTCCTCTATACCTTTTACCCAGTTTCCCATAAGGTTAACATCTTACATACCTACAGAACATTTGTCTAAACTAAGAATAACTAAATTCCAGACTTTATTTGGATTTCACCAGTTTTTTTCACTACTGTCCTTTTCATGCTCCAAGATCTAATCCAGGATTCCACATTGCATTTAGTGTGGGACTCTTTTTCAAGAATAACCATATTTATATAACCTTTTGGGCAATTTTCATAACTACCACTCTCTGGATGGATATAAGAAGGATTCCCCATTCTTCACCTTATTCTAACTTTTATTTTAGACAAAATACTATTTGTGTCTCTGTTGAGATTAAAATCCACAAATAATGATAGCAGTTTACTCTTATGGACTGTGCTTATACTTGTTTTTCATCTATACTCATTTGTTTATTTAAATGGTTTAGTTCCTTGCATCCATTTAACTATTCAATAAATGTTTATTGAGCATGTACTTTGGGTCCGTGAGCAAGAACCATGGAAGGAGGAGAAGTTATACTTAAGTGCAATAGAGCACAGAGACAGTCTTTAGGGCTTAGGTTCAAGTCTCAACATTGCCAATTACTAGCAATGTGACCTTATTTAATTGCTATTAGTTTCCTCTTCTGAAAAATGATGATTATGCTAATAATAGCAACTACCTGGCAATGTTGTTATGAGGATGAAGTAACATGGGGAAAACGCTCAGAATAAGCACATATGATAAGTGGTCAATAATGCTAGCTATTATTATTTTTATAAAAGTACTCCCCACCCTCAAATTGCTTGCAATCTTGATCACTTTGATAGGTTTTAATCCACTTGTAACATACTGTATTTATGACATATTTTGGGATCCCTGGGTGATGTAAACAGTTAATGCATTCAGCTGCTAGCCAACAGGTTGGAGGTTCCAGTACACCCAGAGGCACCTCAAAAGAAAGGTTTGACAATGTATTTCCAAAAAATCAGCCACTGAAAACCCCATGGAGCACAGTTCTACTCAGACATATATCATGGGCTTGGCAGGAGTGGCCAGGGGTTGAAGTCGACTTGAAGACCACTGGTTGTGACATATTTAGTCTTGAGTGGTTACAAGAGACTACCTTCACTCAATATTTTCATAGAGAATAACTTTTATAAAGGAATCTGGGGTTTGACATATTAAGGAAAGATTCTCCTTTACAATAGAATGACTCATAAATTCTCTTTAATAGGTCTGTCCACCCTTTGTATGCAAAATTAAGGCCTTTTATCTAGAGGAAGAGCACAGCATCTATGCTGGGAGCCACACAGAACAGAGAACTCTGTCGAGCCAAGGATATGCTGATCTCTGTCTGGGTTCTAAAGACATTACTCTTGCTGTTTACAACCCTGAAGTTTCTCCTTCACACTTGTCTCAGCCCTCCTTCTCCAAGTCAGGCAACTGGGCTGTTTACAATTTCCTCCACTTGAGTGGTGGAAGCCCAGGGACTAGTGCTAGGATACAGAAAGTTCTCTGGCTCCCAGCAACTTGCCTCTTTGGCAGGGCCTAAATGTGTTTAATTTAAACTTCCTTAAAATATACTTCTGGGGGAGGGCCAAATCTTGAGAGCTACATTCTGGAAGTTCTCAAAATCTGGGAGAGTGAGGAGCAAGGCTGTTCCTACTGGAGTTCAGATAAAATGAGTGCAGCTCCATCATCCCCTCCTCCTTACCCAAGTAGGGGGCTCCAAGGGAAAACAAACATGGAAGGCAATATGATAGAGGAGCAAGGTTCCAATGTAGGAGAGAGCAATGTGAGCTAGGAGTGTTGATAGTCTATCGGGGTGACAGTAAATTGCCTTCCTAGAATTTGGGAATGAGGGGATTAGCATTGTTTTATGAGAAAAATGGGCAGAATGTGCTCATAGATGTTAAACCCTATCACTAATATAAGCTGGTTTGAGTGTGTCCTGAGATTTCAAAGAACAGCTCCAAAAGACAAAGTATTATAATGAAATGTACCAAGACCTAGTGTTAGAAAACAAGAAGGGAAGAACACACTCAGCATTTCCCAAACTGAAAGCACTGAAGAAAAAATTCAATCCTTGAATTGCCATATTGAAAGATTCTATGGGCAAAATATTGAATAATTCATCAAAAGAAGATGGAAGGAATATACAGAGTCACTATACCACAAAGAACTGGTTCATGTCCATCCATTTCAGGAGGTAGCATAAGATCAAGAGCCAATGGTATTAAAGGAAGAAATCCAAGCTGCACTGAAGGAATTGGGAAAAACAAGGCTCCAGGAATTGATGGAATACACATTGAGATGTTTCAACAAATGGATGCAGCACTGAAGGCACTCACTCATTTATGCCAAGAAATTTGGAAGACATTTACCTGGCTAACTGACTGGAAGAGATTCATATTTGTGCCTATTCCAAAGAAAGGTAATCCAACAGAATGTGGTAATTATTGACCAATATCATTAATATCATACGCAAGTAAAAATTTGCTGAAGATAATTCAAAAATGGTTACAGCAATATATTGACAGGAAACTTCCAGAAGGTCAAGCTGGATTCAGAAAAGAATGTGGAATGAGGGAAATCATTGCTGATGTCAAATGGATCTTGTCTGCATGCAAAGAATACCAGAAAGATGTTTACTTGTCTTTCACTGACTATGAAAAAGCATTTGACTTTGTTGATCATAAAAAATTATGGATAGCCTTATGAAGAATGGAAATTCCAGAACACTTAGTTGTGCTCAAGAGGAATTTGTACATAGACCAAGTGGCTGTTGTTTGAACAGAACAAGAAGATACTGCATGGTTAACACATCAGGTTGTGTCCTTTCACCAAATTTATCCAATCTGTATGCTAAGCAAATAATATAAGAAGCTGGACTATATGAAAAAGAACATGGCATCAGGATTGGAGGAAGACTTATTAACAATCTGCGATAAGCAGATGACACAATCTTGCTTGCTGAAAGATGACTTGAAGCACTTACTGATGAAGATCAAAGACTGCAATCTTCAGTATGGATTATCCCTCAAGATAAAGAAAACAAAAATCCTCACAACTAGACCAATAAGCAACATCACTATAAATGGAGAAGGGATAGAATTTGTCAAAAATTTCATTTTACTTGATTCACAATCAACACCAATGGAAGCAGCAGTCAAGAAATCATATGATGTATATTGCACTGGGCAAATCTGCTGCAAAAAACCTCTTTAAAGTGTTAAGAAGCAGGGATGTCACTTTGAAGACTAAGGACTGCCTCACCTAAGCCATGGTGTTTTTGATCTACTCATATTCATGTGAAAGCAGGACAATAAATAAGGAAGACAGAAGAAGAGTTGATGTCTTTGAATTATGGTGCTGGCAAAGAATACTGAAAATGCCATGGACTGCCAGAAGAACTAACAAATCTGTCCTTGAAGAAGTGCAGCCAGAATGCTCCTCAGAAGAAAGAATGGCCAGACTTCCTCTTGCCTACTATGGTCATGTTGTCAGAAGGGACCAGTCCCTGGAGAAGGATATCATGCTTGGTAAATTAGAGGGTCAGTGAAAAAGGGGAAGATCCTGAACAAGATAGATTGATGCAGTGGCTGCAATGGTGGGCTCAAGTGTAGTAAGGATTGTGATGATTGTGCAGGACTGGTCAGTGTTTTGTTCTGTTGTACATAAGGTCACTATGAGTCAGAGCCAACTTGACGGCACCTAACAACAACAGTTTATATATATCTAAGTATCTTGTGAGTTCAGTTGACAACAGTCAGTCCTCCAGAGTCCCAGCCACTCAGGAATATTGATAGGTCCCTATTACAGACCTCAAGCCCTGTAAACTCACCAAGGTGAGGTACTTCACTCCAGGAGACCACCAGGAAGGTAGACACCCAAGTTCCTCCCTTCTCAAGCATTTTCCTTGAACAAATGCAAATTTTAAGGAAAGGAGGAGTTTCCAGATGCATCATTTATATTAGATCTTTCTCCCCTTAAAGCAGCCTTCCTGAATCATCACCTGCACGAAGGTGGAGATCAATGGTGCTCAAGGGACCGTGCACACTACAAGGTGGTGCAAGGCAATCCACTTGGTATTGGAAGAAAATATAAATAAAGTTCTATTTCTTCATATATTTCATAATACACATACTAATTCAACAGACTATATATATATATATATATATATATATATATATATATACACACACACACACATATATATATAAAATAGGAGTCACACCAGGCCTATCTCCTGCTTATTGAGTACCAACAGTGGTTGCCATTGAGTCAATGCCAACGTATAGACTGTGCACACTACAAGGTGGTGCAAGGCATATATACATACACACACATGCAAGGTATATATACACATGCAAGGTATATATATATATACACACACACACATATATGATAAGGAATATGCCCAAAATTTCTTTATAGATAGAGATGATTGATCAGAAAACTTTGGATCCTTCTGTCTTCGATTACCTTAGAGGAAACTGTAGAAAAGGGAATATTGAGGCTACTCAGGAACACATTCATTATGGCCCAACCAGAAAATTCTATGTATTATTTCACTAGACTGCCTGAGCTACTGGCCCTCCATTCTGGTTGTGTACCAGAATCTCCTGAGTAAGAAGTGCATGTCATCCCACATTACTGAATCAGAAGACCCAATGGTGGGACTCAAAAGTCTGTGCTTTTGGTCAGATGTCTCGTGATGCTATGAGCAGTCAGGATGAAAAACTATTATAGGGGCTGTGGTGGGTCTAGACCCCAGGGAAGGCCCCACAAGTAGATGATGGGCTTTGGGGACACAAAGCATCAGGATTCAGGCTCTGGATTTGCATGGAAAGTGGTATCTTGGAATTCATCTCCTTCCTGCTTTTGTCTTCTGGCAATGTTACCCTCTTGCTAGTTTTTGGGGTGTTGGGGTGTTAGGGTGTTCTGGTTTTCCTAGGGCCTGGCTGCTGAGAGGACTTCCCCTCATGAATGGGCTCAAGCAGGGCAGACCAGCACTGTTCTCAGCCATGGACCTCCAGAGATAGTGAGAGATGTTGACGTGGGGCCTGAGTCTTGGGAAAGTGGCCAAAGAGGCTGCTTAGCCACTTGGAGACTTGACCAGAGACGCTGAGAGAGACAGTGTGGTTCCCTGTAGTCTAGTCTAGGCTAGTTCCCTGGGGCTAGCGGGTTTCTAGAAAATGTTTAAGCCAAAGCCAACTACCAAATACAGTATATATTTGTCCAGTCCTAAGTTGTGTATTTATTTTTCTGGATCTCTGGGAGGGAAGATCCCAGGCAAATGTCACTTACCACTTTTGAATTGATTAGGTCACTATGGTTTCCTTTGATCTTAAGAGTGGTGCAAACAGTTAATATGCTCAGCTGCTAACCAAAAGTTTGGATATTTAAGTCTATCCAGAGATACCAAAGAAGGAAGCCCTGGTGACCTATTTCTGAAAAATCATCAATTGAAAGCTGTGGAGCACAATTCTACTCTGACACATATGGGGTCACACATGGGGTTTCTATATGTTGGCATTGACTCGATGGCAACCACTGTTGGTACTCAACAAGCAGGAGATAGGCTTGGTGTGACTCCTATTTTACAGCAAAAAACAGGGAGGCCAAGTGACTTACCTAAGGCACCAGCCTCCTGACCAACGTCCCATCCTTAATAAATTAGGATGTGTGCTCCTCAAAGACAGGGGCCTCATTATACTTACCTTTGTGTTCCAGTCATAGTGCCAAGTGCCAGAGGCATTCATGAAATGCCGCTAATAAATGCCTCAAAAACCAAACAAAACCAAACTCACTGCCATCAAGTCCATTAGACTCATAGCGACCCCTCCTTGGCTTCCTGAAGCATTATCTCTACAGAATTAGATTGCCCAATCTTCCTTTTGAGGAGTGGCTGGTGGGTTTGACCCACCAGCCTTCTGGTTAGCAGTCAAATGCCTTAGGCACTATACCACCAGTTGTTGTTGTTGTTGTTATGTGCCATCCAGTTGGACCCGACTCACAGCGACCCCTCCTTGGGTTTCCGAGGCAGTATCACTATGGAAGTAGATTGCCCCATCTTCCTTCCGAGGAGTGGCTGGTGGGTTTGAACCACCAGCCTTCTGGTTAGTAGTCAAGTGCCTTAGGCACTGCACCACCAGAGCTCCCATAAATGCCTCAGGTAAAAGGAAAAAGCTACCTTCCCAGCTCATGAGTCAGGTCCCATTCTGACTTTAGAAAGAGTGAGAAACAGGGCTATAGCCATCCTTACTCACACATATCTTCTTCCCCTGACCTACTGTGTAGAGTGAAATACCTACGATCAGGGCTACTTCTTTGGGTTAAAACACTCTCTTCCCAAACCACCATCAGTACTAGTTGACTCTGACATCTGGCAATCCCATGTGTGTCAGAGCAGAACCATACTCTATGTGTTTCAATGGCTCTTGTTTTGGAAGTAGATTGCTGGTCTTTCTTCTGAGGAACCTCTGGATGGACTCAAACCTCCAACCTCTCAGTGACAGTCACTCCCATTATCTGTTTGTGCCATTTAGGGACTCCTCTCTCCCCAGAAGCCCTGCTGAATTACACACATATAGAAAGTAAGGAATGACTGGTAGAGGAGGGAGGAAGATCTTTCTCTATATCTCATTCATTCATTCATTTTTACAATGATGAAGAGCTCAATAAATATTCAAGATCTGACTGTGAACTGGCACTGTGGTCAATACAGAAAATAGAAGATGGGACATAGCAAAGCCATATCACAAAAGAGGGTGACTGCAGGAGGAATGTATTTCCTTGGACACTAAATGTCTCAAGGTCTCAAGAAAGTCAAATACTCTGCTGAGTGACGAATGCATCCTTTATGTTGTTACATTCAATCCTTCCCCAAGGAAGTCAGCTGTCAAATTTCCCTTCAGATGATTCTCCTTTCCTCACAAGCCACCCCACCTTTAGGAGCATTTCAATAGTTTTCTGCTGGAAGAACATGTATGTCCTTGATTCCTCACCACCTACCTCATTTTCATGGGGTCAAAAGGTCCTCATTTGTGCTAGAAGTGCTGTGTGACCCTCTGAAAACTTTTGAGAGGGGATCTCCCTGATACCTTCACCTTAGGAGAGACACATACTAATGAAACCTGGCCTCTTCCTGGGCATTAGGCAGAACAGTCAGAAAGGAATCAAAATAACCTTTGACTGCTGGATACTGACCTTGGAACACTCACCTGTATTTATAATCTCTGAAACACATTTGATGGGCTTTCAGCTTAGAAATGAGAAGCTTGAGAATTTTCAGGAAGATGAAGAAATTGACCTTGAAGAAGAGAAGAAAACAGCAAATGTGGGTAAGTAAGTGATGGTCTCCATATAGCTATGAATATCAAGATCACCTTACACTTGGCAATCAGTTCCTTGTTCATATTAACCTATATTTTGGCAGTTAGCTGCTCAGCTATTAAGCACTTACAGTAATTCCCACTGTTCCAAAGCCTATCTTAATGGAGAGTCTGGATGGAATCTTGAAAATTCATTTAATTTGTTCTTCTTCCTCAGGAAGGCCCACCACTAAGGCCACCTGAGAAAGACAGCTGAACATTTACATTATTATCATGAACTAACATTTATTGAACATTTACCATGCCAGGCATTGATCTAAGAACTTTTCATACATTATTTTATTTAACCTTCACAACAACCCTCTGGTAGATACAACTATCCTTACCTCCATAATGAAATAAGAAAACAGGTAAGAGGAGATTGGTATAATTCTCAGCACTGCACAGCTAGTAAGTCATGAGCCTATATTTAAATCTGTATTTATCTGATTACAATCCTCCGTCTCTTAAACAGAATACCACACTGCCTCTCTTCTGTAAAGAAGTCCAGCATTACTGGCATCTAACTTGAGGTCCTGTTGCTGTCTTGCCATTCATTGGAAAGTACAGGCAATCTACTCCCTTAGCCTACTTTTCACAAAAAGTAGAACTGAGCAAATTCAGTCCTTCATTACCAGCCTTGGTAGAAACTTTAAAACATGTCTGCAAATTCCTTGACATTTCTCCCTTCAAAAGACAGAGCCTAATTCTCCTCCCTTGAATATGGGTTAGATTTAATTATTTTCATACAATGAAAAGAAAATTATAGAAGTGATACTATGTGACTTTTGAGGTTAGATCCCCAAAAAGATGGCTTTCACCATGCACTCTCCCTCTCTCTCTCCTCTCCCTTCTTCTCTCTCTTTGATTTCTCACTCTGGAAATCCAGACACCATGTTGTGAGGACACTCAAGCAGTCTGCAAGGAAAGCCATGGGGGAAGAATTGAAGCTTCCTGCCAACAACCAGCACTATCTTGCCAGTCATATGAGTAGGCCACCCTAGAAGCAGATACTCTTGCTCTAGTCCAGCCTTGAGATGGCTGCAAGCCTTGCCACCACCCTGACAGCAACCTCACAAGAGATCATGAGATAAAGCTGTTCAGCCAAACCGCTCTCAAATTCCTTACCCACAGATATGGTGTGATATATGTCTATTGTTTTAAGCCATATGTTTTGGGGTAATTTGTTGCACCACAACAAATAACTAAGTAAGCCTTGATGGTGGGGATGCAGTATTATGGGGATAAAATATGGTGTCTTAGTCTGGGGAGAAACTACTTCAGGAAGGGGTACAAACTGGGAGAAGAAAGAAGAAAACAAGAATCTTAGAAGGAAGAAGCAGATGAATAGAAGAAAAGGAGAACATTTAAAATAGATATAACTCACCTGTCCCCCAGATTATTTTCTCTCATGAAGAAGTAAATAAAGAGAAAAAATGAGGACATACACAGGTCAGAAACATGAGAAAAGAGGGAAATTCATTTAGCCAACAGTTATTGAGCAATTACTAGGTGCCAGGCTCTGTGCTAGATGCTGAAGGCTAAGAGCTGGAAGACCATGCCCTGAACTTCAGGAGCTCACAGTCTACTGGGGTATTCACTAAGTAATACAGTGTAACATGATAGAGGAGTGGCCAGGATATCCTCATAACCCTAAGAGGGGATATGTCCCAGATGATGTTTGTCATTAAATGCTTCCCAAAGGGGTTGACCTACAAATTGAGACTTGAGTAACATTAAGTGTAGAGAAGATGAAGACAGGAAGGAAAATATTCCATGCAAGAGAGCAACCAAAGGTGAAGTCCTGCGGATGTGGAAAAGCAAGTGGTAGGATTGGTATGTAGCTTGTCAGAAGTGAGACTGGAGAGGGAAGCAGGACCAGTTGAAGCACAGCCTTTCACCATTTCCCTAAGGAGTTTGAGTTCTCTTCTGAAAGTAATGGAATTCCTGGGTGATGTGAACGGTTAACGCACTTGTCTACTAACCAAAAGGTTGGAGATTCAAATCCACCCAGGGGTGCCTCAAAAGAAAGTGCTGGCAATCTACTTCTGAAAAATAAGCCATTGAAAATCTTGTGGAGTACAGTTCTACTCTAACATACATGGGGTCACCATGAGTAATGGGTGACTTGACAGCAACTGGTATAGTGGTATATGAAAGTGATAGAGAGCCAGTGATGAGTTTTAAGCAGAAAGTGAGTGTGTCAGGGTTGTATCCTTTCACCATACTTATTCAATCTGCATGCTGAGCAAATAATCAGAGAAGCTGGACTATCTGAAGAAGAATGTAGCATCAGGATTGGAGGAAGCCTCATTAACAACGTATGTTATGCAGACAACACAACTTTGCTTGCTGAAAGTGGGGATGACTTGAAGCACTTACTGATGAAGATTGAAGAATACAGTCTGCAGTGTGGAATACACCTCAATATAAAGAAAACAAAAATCCTCACAACTGGACCAATAAGCAGCATCATGATAAATGGAGAGAAGATTAACGTTCTCAACGACTTCATATTACTTGGTTCTACAATCAACAGCAATAGAAGTAGCAGTCAAGACATCAGATGACGTATTGCATTGGGCAAATCTGCTGCAAAAGACCTTTTTTAGGTGCTGAAGAGCAAAGATGTCTCCTTGAAGACTAAGGTGCACCTGACACAAGCCATGGTATTTTCAATTGCCTCATATGCATGTGAGAGCTGGACAATGAATAAGGAAGACCAAAGAAGAATCGATGCTTTTGAGTTGTGGTGAAGAATACTGAAAGTACTGTGGACTGCTAAAAGAACTAACAAATCTGTCCTGGAAGAAGTGTAGCTGGAATGCTCCTTGGAAATGAGAATGGCCAGACTTCATCTCACCTACTTTGGTCATGTTGTCAGAAGGGCCATTATCTGGAGAAGGATATCATGTTTGGTAAAGTGAAGGGTCAACAAAAAAATGGAAAGACATTCAACAAGATGGATTGACACAGTGGTTGCAATGATGGGCTCAGGCATAGCAAAGATAGTGAGGCTGGCAAAGGACCAGGCTTTGTTTTGTTTTGCTGTACATAGGGTTGCTATGAGTTGGAGATGACTCAACGGCACCTACAACAAAAATAATAATATCCTTTAACTACATATTGAAACACAAGCTGTAAAATCCAATGCATACCTATTGTTATCTGTCTCATTGGCCTCAGGAAAATCAATGTTCCATGCTGAAAGGCTAGGGTTTCAGGAAGGAGGCTATTTGTCCAATCTACACACCAACAGGCATGATGGAGGTTCCCATGAAAGAATATTTAGTAACAGAACATTTAAGTACAAACTAAGTGTAACTAAGTAATCTATCCCTTTTAATGGGATATCTGCTTTTCATCATAAAGAGAAAACGTTGTGTACTTGGCTTAAAGATTTGTTGAACACAGGCATTTTTCTTACAAACTAAGCTTAACTAGGGAAAAGCATAGATTTCAGTAAATTACTTTCAATTATAACTGTTTCCAAAGCAATGAAGAGTTATAAGGAGAAGCATGTTGGTTTGCTGTTCTTTGTGTCTTCCAGAAATCAAACAAAAGAAAATGGGCATAAACCAATTGGCCATGTGGAGAAAGCACTTCTTAACTTCTACGAAACAAAGTACCAGCAGAGGTTACCATGACGCCTCTGTTCCTCCAGGTTTCTGAGAAGGAGAGAGTTAGAAGGAGAGGTGATTGATTACCTTTGGTTGATGCTGTTCTTCATTAAGATACCTGGGTTTGCACTTCACTAACCCAAAAGGTTAGCAGTTTGAACCCACCACACAGCACTGTGGAAGAAAGGTCTGACTATCTGCTTTCATAAAAATTACAGCCAAGAAAAACCTATGGAGCACAGTTCTACTCTGACACATATGGGGTCACCATGAGTTGCACTTGACTCAATGGCAAATGGCTTGTTTGTTTGTTTGTTTTTTGTTCTTCATCTGTGCACAAGCAGGAAGGGGGCTGAATGAGGAGATTTTTCTAAAACCCCATCAGCTCAAGGATTCTGTGGACTGGTGAGGTGCACTTAGGATTCTCCAATATGTAAGGCCTCCTTCACAGGTCCTAGACACTACAGAATGCATTCTCAGATGCAACATTCTTCTTGACACTTCTTTGGTACCTCAACTTCTGTGCACAGAGCTGGGCCTACAGGTTGGCAGAGATGATCACTAGCATAGTGTGTGTTCAGAGATAGGCCTCTTCTACTTCAAACTCTTCCACTTACCCCAAAAACTCTCCTCTGATCTGCTATGTGGGCTAAAATCCTTACTATAGGGCTACACCTTTGGGTTAAAACAATCCCTTCCCAAGAGCCCTGCTGGAATGCACATATTGCATTGAAGGTAAGGAATAATTGGGAAAGAAGAGAGGGAGCCCTTTATCTAGATCTCATTCATTCATTCAGTTTTACAACAATGAACTACTCTCACCATGGAAAGCAGAAGAAAGAATGCAACAAAGGTATGTGTTGATATGGAGGAGAAATAAAGAATATGGGGAGGTGCCTATTATAACTCTTCAGAGGAGGGGAATATAGGTGTGAGATTTTTGCAAAACCAGAGACAGCAGAAAGCCACTGTGTTCTTTGTAAGGTAAAAGACTGAGAAAGGTACAGGGTAGGTATAGACAATTTCTGGACTTTGCCATGTTCTGAGGCAGTTGGAGAAGATTCAACAAGAGTTAATAAAGACATCTGACTATATGACTTCATGTTAACAGATGGTTCATTCTATTCAATGGCTCAAGAAAGCTGTTCAATTGGGAATCTGACCAAACTGTTCAGTCTGGTCTATGTGGTAACTAGAGGGATATGGACAGAACACCTTTGTACAGTGTAATTATTTTGTAAGTCTGTCCTTACAAAGGCTGGACTAATTGAGACTTTATGAATTTTTACTGGTGGGAGGGGAGACTGGAATATATGCATATACTATGTTCCAATATGATTCCATTATAAACGCACACTCAAGGGTCATAGGTTAATTTCATTAGCAAAATCTTTAATCTTGAAGGAGATAAAAGACACGAAAATTATCTAGATTCTGTGGAATGGCATATTATCGCAATTTCTGAAATACAGGGAATCTTGTACCAATAGAGCAGTGAATGAAGTCTGTTATATATCTGAAAACCCGGCATGATGTACTTTCACACCAGTCCAGATGTTGATCAACAAATGAAGATACAGTCTGGGGACAGTTGCAAAGGAATGACTATGGAACTGGGAATACTCACCAGGGAGCCTGGGTTGAGGATGGGAGACTCTTCTTGGTCTCACTACTTTATTTACCCCTGTTTTCCCCTAGAACTCTCAACTCCACATTTCAGAAAACAGAGCTCAGGCTCGAGTTTGGCCAAGATGAAAGAAAATAGTGGGGTGCCGTGAAATGCTGAATCCTATCAGCTTTTGAGTATCTTGATTATTATGTTACTTTTTTTGTACTTCAATTTAACTAGAAAATACATTGGGTCAATGAATTCTTTTTTGGAGATGGGGTCATGTCTACCCAGGTTCATGGAAAAATGCAATGTGTGGTCCTCTGAACAAACTGAAGGCATCGTGGCTCAGTCATGGTCTGATGAGTCTCAGAATGGCAACTATTGGATTCTGAATCCCCTAAAGGCAGAACCTATAGAACATTCATCTGTTTTTCCCCCAAAGAATTGAATACCAAATAAAGTAGAGAGAAAGTGCCAATAAATGTTAAATGATGGTTCAAGAGAGTGAATGAATGAGATTCCAGTGCTAAGAAAGCTCTACATGGCAGTAGTTCTGATTCCATCAGCCTGGGGTAGAATGCAGGCAGAAAGTTCTTTTAAAAATTTCTCCAGGTTGTTTTATTGTGTAGCTACTGTCTAGTCCAGGGCTGCTCAACCTTGGCACTATCGACATTTGGGAAGGGATAATTCTTTGTTGTGAGGGATGTTATATGTATTGTAGGATGTTTAGTGGCATCCCTGGGCTCCATCCAGTAGATAGCCAGAAGCACATTTGTGATGACCAAAAATGTCTCCAGACATGACCATATGTCCTCTGGGGAACAGACTCTCCCTTAGTTAGAACTACTAGCCCAGTCAAAATCTTATTTTACATATGAGAAAACAGAAGCCCAGAGAGATCAACTAACTTGGCTAAAGGACATATCACAAGTTAGTGATGGAGCCCGGGCTCCTGACTCCCAGCATGGCTCCTTCCATTTCACCATATAACCTTTTCCCTTTTAGAAGAGGGCATTCATGGGTCAGTGGAAAAATGCCCTCTTTCCATGTGGGAAACCTGGCTTTGATTTTCAGCTAATGTACCTCACCCATCTGTCAGTGGAGGTTTGCATGTTGTATTGTAAAAACAATATTACTTTGGGTAATATTGTAATATTGTATCTTCAGATATAAGGCAATATTGATTCAGATTCCATCATCATTCTTTAAAAAGATGGAAAAATTAATCACCAATTTTATATGGAAAGGAAAGAGACCCCAGATATGCAAAGCACTACTGAAAAAGAACAGAGTAGGAGGCCTCATGCTCTCTGATCTAAAACCTACTATACAGCCACAGTAATCAAAGCAGCCTAATATTGGTATGATGACAGACACATAGACCAATGGAACAGAATTGAGAGCCTAGGAGTAAATCTATCCACTTACAGACAATTGATTTTTGACAAAGGAATGAAACCCATTAAATGGGGGAAGAGATAGTCTCTTTAACAAATGGTTATGGCAAAGCTGGATATCGATTTGCAGAAAAATGAAACAGGACACATCTCACACCACATACAAAAACAAGATGTATGAAAGACCTAATGTAAAATCTAAAATCATAGAGATCATCAAAGAAAAAATAAGGGCAAACTTAGAATCCCTAATATGTGGCATAAATACACATCAAACGTATCAAAAAATGCACAGAGTAGAAGACAAACTAGACAACTGGGATCTCCCAAAAATAAAATATTAATGCATATGAAGAGACTTTACCAAAAGATTGAAAAGAAAGACTATAGCCTGAGGGAAAAAATTGGGGAACAACATGTCAGACAAGGTACTAATCTCTAAAATTTGTAAAAACTTCAACACCTCAACAACAAAAAGATAAACAATCCAATTAAAAATGGGCAGAGGACATGAATAGACACTTCACCAAAGAAGACATTCAGGTAGCTAAAAACCCATGAAGAAATGCAGGCAATTGTCAGCCGCTCGGCAGATGCAAATCCAAACAATGAGATATCATCTCACCCCAGCACTAATTGTTGTCAGGTGCCATTGTGTAGGCTCTGACTTACAGTGACTCTATGTACAACAGAATGAAACACTGCCTGGTCCTGCACTATCCTCATAATCCTTGCTATGCTTGAATGCATCATTGCAGCCCCTTTGTCAATCCATCTCATTGCTGGTCTTCCTGTTTTTCACTGACCCTCTACTTAACCAAGCATGATATCCTTCTCTAGGGAATGGTCCCTTCTGACAACAGGATCAAAGTAGATGAGAGGAAGTGTAGCCATTCTCACTTCTAAGGAGCATTCTGGCTGCACTTCTTCCTGGACAGATTTGTTCATTCTAGTAGTCCATGGCATTTTCAGTATTCTTCACCAACACCATAATTCAAAAGCATCAACTCTTCTTCAGTCTTCCTTATTCACTGTCCAGCTTTGACATGCACATGAGGTGACTGAAAATACCATGTCTTAGGTTAGGCACACCTTAGTCTTCAAAGTGACATCTTTTATCCTCAGCACTTCAACAAGGTCTTTTGAAGCAGATTTGCCCAGTGCAATATGATGTCTGATGTCTTGACTGCTGTTTCCATGGGTGTTGATGTGGATCCAAGTAAAACAAAATCCCTGAAAATTTCAATGTTTTCTCCATTTATTGTGATGTTGCTTATTTGTCCAGTTGTAAGGATTTTTGTTTTCTGTATGTCAAGTGTGGTGATTACATTTGTATGCCACCTAGGCTGGGTCTGGTTGAGTAGCTGGGCAGCTGGATGAAGTAGTCCTCATGATGAGGCTGGTATTAAACTCCATGGTGGGATCTACCACAAGCAGCTAAGTAGCTGCCTTAGGGATGTGGTCTGCTTCCTGTATATAAGGAGAAGCCTTGGGGGATAGTCTCTAGCTTATGGCATGCTTGGAGCCTGCATGTACCCATGTCATTATTCAGCAGCCTGCCATGCTCTGCTGACCTTGGGACTTAAATGGACTTGAATTAATGGCCTGCCATGGGGTTTGGTAACATTGGAACTGTGCCATTTTATTTGTCAACCTTGGGCTTGTTAGCCTCAGCAGCCAGTAGCTACCTGAGTGAAGAGAATCCTATACCTCCAGTGGGCCAGGAGCAAGAGGAAGAGCTGAAGCCCAAAGTCAAGGGGCTTTCACCCAGCTCCTAGAGCCTGGCACTTTGAACTCAGACTTCTAGCCTCCCGAACTGTAAGAGAATAAACTACTGTTTGTTAAGGCCATCCCATTTGTGGTATTTTCTTGTCAGAGTGGCACTAGGTAACCAAAACATTGAGGTATAATCCATACTGAAGACTGTAGTAAGTACTTCAAGTCATCTTCACTTTCACCAAGCAAGGTTGGGTCATCTGCATATCACAGGTTGTTAATGATTCTTCCTCCAATCCTGATGTGACATTCTTCTTCATATAGCCCAGCTTCTCAGATTATTTGCTCAGCATACAGACTGAGTAAGTATGGTGAAAGGATACAACCCAATGCACACACTTCCTGATTTTAAACCATGGAGTAGCTCCTTGCTCTGTATGAACAACAGACTCTTGGTCTATGTACAGGTTCCTGGTGAACACAATTAAAGTTTCTGGAATTCCCCTTTTTCACAATGTTATCCATAATTTTTTATGATCCACACAGTCAGATACCTTTGCATGGTCAATAAAACTCAGATAAATATCTTTCTTGTATTCTTTTGGTCAAGAGCCATCTGATATAAACAATAATATTCCTTGTTCCACATCCCCTTCTGAATCCAGCTTGAATTTCTGGAAGTTCCCTGACAATATACTACAACAATCCCAGCATTAATAGTAAAGTTCAAAAAAAGAAAACAACAAATGCTGGCAAGGGTGTGGAGAGATTAGAACCCTCATTTACTGCTGGTGGGACTATAAAATGGTCCAACCAGTGTGGAAAGTGATATGGCATGTCAATAAGAAGTTGGAAATAAAAATACCCTATGATCTAGTAAGGAGCTTTGATGGCATAGTGGTTAAAACATACAGCTGCTAACCAAAATGATCATCTGTTAGAACTTACTACCCACTCTGCAGGAGAACGATGAGGAACTGTGCTTCTAAAGATTTACAGCCTTGGAAACCCTATGGGGTAGTTCTACTCTATCCTATAGGGTCACTATGAGTTGGAATTGACTCAGTGGCAGTGTGATTGTTTTTTGGTAATGATCCAGCAATTCCACCAGTATGTGTGTGTGTGTGTGTGTGTGTGTGTGTGTGTGTATATATATATATATATATATATATCTCCTACAGAAATAAAAGCCATGACACAAGCAGATATATACACACTCATTTTCATTGCAGTATTGTTCACAATAGCAAAAAGATGAAAACAACCTAAGTTGTTCAACCTTCAATAGATGAATGGTTAAACAAGCTATGGTACATACACACAACGGAATACTATATAACACTAAAGAATAATTATTAATCTGCAAAACACCTCATAATATGGATGAACATAGCGGACATTATGCTGAGTGAAATTAGTCAATCACAAAGAGATGAATATTTTATGAGATTACTACTGTAAATGATTGTGAGAATGGTGCAGGACCAGGCAGAGTTTTATTCTATTGTACATAGGGTCACTATGAGTCCAAACTGACTTGACAGCATCTAACAAACACACACAAAAAATGATGATACTACTATTAAAAAAATCAAGAAAATGTTCACATACAGAAAAAATCATTCTTTTAAGGTTACCAGAGGGGAAGGGAAGGTAAATCTAGTATACTAACTAGAATGGTATCATTAGTATCACACACAAGTAAAAATTTTGCTGAAGATAATTCAAAACCAGTTGCAGCAGTATATTGACAGGGAACTTCTAGAAATACAAGCTGGATTTGGAAGAGGATGTGGAACAAGGGACATCATTGCTGATGTTAGATGGATCTTGGCTGGAAGCAGAGACCACAGAAAGATGTTTACTTGTATTTCATTGACTATTCAATAGCATTTTACTGTGTGGATCATAACAAATTATGGATCACATTGAGATGAATGGGAATTCCAGAACACTTAACTGTGCTCATGAGGAAACTATACATAGACCAGGAGTCTGTCATTCGAACAGAACAAGGGGATATGGCATGGTTTAAAATTAGGAATGGTGTGCATCAGAGTTGTATCCTTTCACCATACTTATTCAATCTGTACGCTGAGCAAATGATCTGAGAAGCTGGGCTATGAAGAAGAACACGGCATTAGGATCAGAAGGAGACTTATAAACAGCCTGTGATACACAGGTGACACAATCTTGCTTGATGAAAGTGAAGATGACTTGAAGCACTTACTGGTGAATATTAAAGACTATAGTCTGCAGTGTGGTTTATACTTCAAAATAAAGAAAATGAAAATCCTAACAACTGGACCAATAAGCAACAACAAAATTAATGGAGAAAAGATTTAAATTGTCAAAGATTTCATATTATTTAGCTCCATAATCAACACGAATGGAAGCATCAGTCAAGACATCAGATGATACATTGCACTGGGCAAATCTGCTGCAAAAGAACTCTTTCAAGTGCTGAAAAGCAAATATTTCTCTTTGAAGACTAAGGTTTGCCTAACACAAGCCATGATATTGTCAGTTGCCTCATATGCACATGAAAGCTGGACAGTGAAAAAGGAAGATTGAAGAAGAATTGATGCTTTTGAGTTATGGTGTTGGCAAAGAATACTGGAAGTACCATGGACTGCCAGGAGAATGAACAAATCTGTCCAGGAAGAAATGCAGCCAGAATTCTCTTTGGAAGTGAGAATGGCCAGACTTTGTCTCACCACTTTGGTCATGTTGCCGGAAGGGACCATTCCCTGGAGGAGGACATCATGCTTGGTAAAGTAGAGGGTCAGCAAAAAAGGGGAAGACCCTCAATGTCATGGATTGACACAGTGGCTGCAATGATGTCCTCAGGTATAGCAAGTATTGTGAGGCTGGTGCAGGACCAGGCAGTGTTTCATTCTGGTGTACATTGGACCGCTATGAGTCAGAGCATACTTGATGGCACCTAACAACAACAACAACAACAATTAGAGGGTAGACATGTATTAACTTGGATGAAGGGAAAGGCATTATACAATAAGGGGGAGGTCAGCATAAAACGGTCAATGCATGGGAAGACATAGAGAGGAGCACAAGAGTTAAAGGCAGCAAAGATGAATACTGTTACATACATAATCCTGCAATAACAATAATAACAATAATCTATGAGTGGATACATGGATAGACTCTCATGCTGAACAGGGATGGGAAAGTGAATGGAATGATACACACAACTATATATAACTTTGACAGATGATATCTCTACCTATGTATTTATATGTGCTGCAAATATATTCACGAATATAGTAGAGTATACAAGGAGCAAAGTTATGAAAACTTCTTAGTCATAACAAACATCTTGAGGGAATGAGTCATTGAGCATGGGGGCTCAGGACCTTAGTCTTGGGGGACACTAAGGTCAATTGGCATAACACAGTCCACAAAGACAATCTTCTACATTCTACTTTGGTGAGTAGTGACTGGGGTCTTGTGAGCTGCCATCTAAGGTTCAACAGTCTCTTTCAATCCAGAGCAAAGGAAAGTGAAGAAAATCAGAGAGTCAAGGAATAATCCAAAGGAGCAATGGACCAAGTGAAACTTGGCCTCCATGACCCTGAGACCAGAAGAACTAGATGGTGCCCAGCTACCACTGCTGACTGATCTGAAATGGATCACAATGGGAGATTCAGATAGAGTGGGAGAAAAATGTGGAACAAAATGTACAGTCATAAAATAGACCAAGCTTACTGGTCTGGTGAAACCCTGAGACTACGTCCCTTAGACACCCTTCAAGCCAGGGACTGAACTCAACCTCCATGGCTCAACTTTCAGTCAAATGACAGACAAGTCCAAAAGGTGAACAATAATACAAGAATATGTGCACTCATTAGAACAATCCACCATATGAGATCAAAAGGGCAGCATTTGCTTAGGGATAAAAAGGCAGGAAGGGATAGGAAAGAAGGACAAAGGGAAGTGGTAAACACAGGGAGCAAGTGGGAAGACTGATGTTACATTGTGGGATTGCAATGAATGTCACAAAACAAAATGAGTATGAATTGTTGAATGGAAAACCATCTGCTCCATAAACTTGCACCCAAATCACAATAATAAGTAAGTAAAATGCAAATAAAATACAATTTTCTTTAAGAAAGATCACTCTGGCTGCAATACAGAGGCTGTATGGAAGAGGGCAAGAATGAAGGAGAAGAGAAAATGGAGGATTTTGCAGAGATTGTCTCAAGAAATTCAGATAGGTTGAAGAAGAAGAGTGACCATAGAATTAAGGAGATAGAGATGTCTTGGAGAGATACTTAAAAGTAGAATTTACATGACTTGGTATCTGACTAGAAACTACAAAGAGGAAAAGGGTGGAAGCTAGGAGGACACTCAGATTTCTGGTTTAGGTAACTGGGTACATGGATGGTAGTGGTAGAATTGCTCACTAAGTGAGGAGAGCAGAAGGAGGAGGGTTTGGATGGGAAAATGAGGACTCCACTTAAAGTATCCAGGATCATGACTGGAGTTGTAGAAGCAAAACATTTTATTCAAGATGAGAAGATAGAGCACATTCGCTTGACCTGGTAGGAGTAAATGTCAATCTAGGAACAAATAAGCAGCAAAACTTGTCAAGTCAGGAACAACTAGCATGTGAGTGAGCCAACCATTGGAAGACAACACAATAAAGCCCAGAACAGGGTTCTCAGCCCTGGCCTTGCATTAGAATCACTTGAGACTCTACAATTCAACTATAATTGCTCAGATCTCACTACCAGAATTTCTGATATAACCACGACAGTTTAGGACCCAGGCATCAGTATATTTTTAAAGCTCACTTGATGATCCTCATGGGCAGCCAATTTTGATAACCACTAGTATGGACAAAGTGCTTCACAAACTAATGTGCACCTGAAAAAAGGACCTCATGGGCAGCCAATTTTGATAACCACTAGTATGGACAAAGTGCTTCACAAACTAATGTGCACCTGAAAAAAGGACATGGAGGTGGCATCTTCTGACCTCCTCTAACTTCACAAGAGGAAGACAGAATCACCATCAGCAGCCCAAGACTTATTCTTGTGGGGTCAGACATGCTGCCACCCTCCAGCCTTTTTACCAACTTTGACACCAACTGTCCCTCCCATGGCACTCACTACTTCTCTGCTGGGTTCAATAATTCATTGCAATGGCCACACAGAACTCACAGAGAATACCCATGATTAGGGGTTATTGGGGAGTAACAGCTTACAATTCAGGTTCAGGAATGCACTCAGGATACAATTCTTTGATCAGGACAGTCTCCCCTCTGCTGTGCCCTCAGACACTCCTCTCTATCCCTTGGACTTTCATCCTGGCCTCCACCTCTGTGGGACAGGTAAGACTGTCACTCTGTCTCATGCCTTTTGGTTCCACTGCCACCACCTCTCTGCTGGAGAGTCTTTCCAGGGGGTATCTCTCAGCCAAGGAGGTCCATCGCAGGGATTTCAAGTCCAAGGATGTGCTCCACTTCACCTGCAGCTCTTTTCTCTTATGGCAGTGAGATCCCCTCTCTGCCTCTAGGTCTCATTTTAAGCCTGGCAGAGTGATAAAACTAACCAATTCCACCACCAGAGTTCTACACACCTTATTTCATGGCCCCACCCATTAATCCAATGGAAGTTATGAAGAATATGGCTAGAAAAGCCATATCAAGTAATTCACTGTACTGCAGAACCCCAATCCTAGGACTCTTGTTACAATTCAGATTTTTATTCAGTTGGTCTGCGATAGGGCCTGAGAAACTGAATTTCTAACAAACTCTCAAGTGATGCTAATGCTGCTGGTGCGAGGACCCCACTTTGAGTAGTGAGGGTGTAGAAAATGTTTTTAACCCTGGCTGCACATTAGGATCTCA
This sequence comes from Orycteropus afer afer, assembly GCF_000298275.1. Lineage (NCBI taxonomy): Eukaryota > Metazoa > Chordata > Mammalia > Tubulidentata > Orycteropodidae > Orycteropus > Orycteropus afer. The sequence goes on along the minus strand of NW_006921786.1, from coordinate 228,116 downwards.
AGGCCAAACCTCAGATCAATTAAACACAAATCTCAGGGGGTGGCACCCGGACAAAAAATTTTTTTTATAGATCTCCAGGTAATCCCATGAACAGCCAACTTTGAGAATCACTAACGTCCCCTCTTGAAGCTCATAGGGCAAACACTAGGATCCAGCTGGATGGAGTCTGAACTCTCATCCTTGAGAGGGGCCACTGACCTCCATTCTGCTTTATTCTGCCTGATCATCATGAACTTTCCAGTGTCAATGAGTGTGGGTTACAGATATTCACTGAATACTTTTGTTGGGGCCTGTCATGTGCTTCGGTTGGGTGCCAGGATAAATACACCATGGGGCTCACAGTGGCAGGAAATGGGTTTTAAATGAGTATTTGCAGTAAAATAATAACAGTCTAATTGACTCACTGGCAGTGAGTTTTTTTTTTTTTTTTTTTTTAGAAGCAGTAGTGTAAGTCCCTGGGTGGTTCAAACAGTTAACACACTGGGTTGTTAATGGAAAGGTAAGAAGTTTGAGCTTACCCAGAGGCACCTCAAAATAAAGGCCTGGCAGTCTACTTTCAAAAAAATAGCCATTGAAAATTTTATGGAGCATGGTTCTACCCTAACACAGATCCCCATCACCGTGAGTCAGAATAATCTTGATGGCAAATAGTTTTTAGTAGAAGTCTGTAGAGGATCCAAGAAGGACATGAAGGAGGGTGTGGCTGTTTATACTTCATGAGGTGAGGTGTTCCAGATGGATAAGATGGCAGAAGAAGTTTGAACCTGACAAGAGTCTGAACCAAGACACTAATATGTGAAACAGGCTGTATCAGTCAGTACTCTAGGCACATACATGAGCTGGAGGCAATAAATATTCTTTGAGTAGTAGCCCAGTGTTGTGATTATGAGTGTGAGCTGTGAACTAGAGAGACCCTTCAGGCTGATACCTAGCTCCCTCTTACTGGTTCTATGACTTTAGAGAAGCAGCTTCTCATTTTCTTGGTGTCCTTGCCAATAAAATAAACACAACAGTCCCTCCCTCATAGGTTAGAAGGATACATGAGTTAATAAACACAAAGCACTTAGAACAGTGCTAGTGCACAGGAGGGATGCAACACATGTTGCTAAGCTGTAGTGGAGGTGCCTGTTGATGGTGGATGCTGTGAACTACAGCTAGACAGTGTGGCTGGAGTAGAGAGGATGCATTGAGAAGTAAGAGATGGGGGAAGTGAAGCAGGGCTCTTAAAGCTATGCCTGTGTTGTGTGTGGTCAGACTTCATTTTGCACATTCACTTTTATCTATGGGTCCAATGACTGGAGGGGAGGTAACCAGCCATATGTGTATTATCTCCTTGATTTGCCAATATACCAGGCTTTAAATCATCCAGGGACTCTCTATTTCTTTGTTTTCTCCCCATTTCTATTAACACTTTCCCCTCCAGATTCCACACAGGTCTGAGCATAGAGTTGCCTTCTATTTTTGACAAACATTGATGTTCTGTAAAAACAAGTTTTACTCTTTTATGTAACCACAAATACCAGATATTATGGATTGAATTGTGTCTCCCACAAATATGTGTTGTTGTTGTTGTTATGTGCCGTCGAGTCACACCTGACTCATAGTGACCACTCCTTGGGTTTCCGAGGCAGTATCACTACGAAAGTAGATTGCCCAATCTTCCTTCCAAGAAGTGGCTGGTGGCTTCTGGTTAGCAGTCAAGTGCCTTAGGCAGTATGTTACCAGAGCTCCTTCGAAGTCCTAATCCCTGTACCCATGAATATGACTCTATTTGGAAAAAGGGAGTTTTCTTTTGTTATGTTAATGAGGTCATACCAGAGTAGGGTGGGTCCTAAACTTAATCACTTCTAAGTGACACAAAAAGAGCAGAATAGACACAGAAACACACACAGAGGAGAAGCAAATACCATGTGAGGATTGTCTACAAGCAAAAGAACACAAGGATTGACAGCAGATGCCAGAAGCCAGAAGAGGCCACAGAAGGAAGACATGGACAAGACCTTTATTTGGGCTGTTAGCTTCTAGAACTGTGAGGAAATACATTTTTGTTCTTTAATATGACACACTTGTGTTATTTCTATTATGGCAGCACTAGGTAACTAAAATACCAGATAATTTACATAAAATTACAAGAACAGAAATCCAGGCAACTCCTTGGAGAAGAGGTGGGCAGAACACCTGGCAGGCACCCAGAGGTGATGGCAGTGTGTATAGGCAGGAAGAATCTGTCTCCCTCAGCAGAACTTGCTACTCCTTCCAACACTTTGCTAACTCCCTGTCCCTTCACTAAACCACTTTGATAGATTTTGTTCTTACATGCTATCATCTAAGGGAGCTTTATGGCTCTGGGCCATATAGCTCCTCTTCATTCCAAATATTCTAGGACACAACAAATAAAGGCCTTTCCTCCTCGAGGTCTCAGAGTAGCATCTATCTCCTGATTCTAACTCTCATCTCAGCTTTTGGTTAATATTTCTTGTACGTGTTGCTCCTCTACAAGAAGTTTTGTTAGTCTCTTCCTCTCTCCTGTTAGTAGTGTGAAAATACAAACACATAGCCCAGCTACTATCCCTGGGCTTCTCCATCTGTATCCTCAGTATCTTTCATACTTCATATATACTTACTACAGCCTTTCAATACAAGACCACTGAGCTGAACCTATTACAGATATCTTTACATAGTTTGAAGAACCAGGGAGAAGGAGACTTAAAGTTCAACCTTGAATTCAGCTCCTAAAAGAGATCAAAGAGAAGATTTTAACTTATTTTTTCTCATTCAACAGAATCTGCTTATAGATTAGCTTCTACTTCACAAGAGATATGGCCCAGATTCATTCTGAGCCAGAGAACTAGGTTGGGATGAGATGTGTCCATGGCTGATGAGCTCAGAGAGGAAAGGGAGAACGGGATTATCCTTACTGTTATACAAAGCAGCACAGGTCCTCGGATGATCCACCAGATTTTTTTGTTCCCATTGGTTCCCCAGCACCTAAGGAAAATGACCAGGCAGTGCAAGAGGACTTAGAAACAAGGCCAGGTGCAATGGAAAAGTCTCATGCCCCGTGGAAGAAGGATGCTCCCCTTAAGATTGCTTTCCATCAGTCTCCTGAGGGGTGGGAGCGTGGGCAGAGAGAACTAAAATAATTTCTTATCATTACTAGCACTGTTGATTCTTCTTGCTATTAAATTATTCTTCATTGTTAAAGCCTGGTGTTTAAACTTCTACATCTTTCTCTACACTCATACAAACATATAAACCAAACCAAAACCAAACTCACTGCTGTGGAGTTGGATCCGACTCATAGTGACCCTTCCTTGGGTTCCTGAGGGGGTATCACTATGGATTGCCCAACCTTCCATTTCCTTAATTATGTAGGGTTTGTTTTGTTTTTGTGGTGGTGATTGTTTGGAGGGAAAACAATGGGAACACATGATATATATCATTCGGCAGCAAGCTTAACAACATATTGTTGAAATTCAATCCTAAATCAAATGATACAGAACTAAGTTTTTTTTTTAATAGTTTCATTATATTTTACAATATAAGTATATGACAATTTGTTCAGTGATTCCCATATTGATGAACATTCAGGTTTTTTGTTTTGCTTTTATAAAAAAAAAAACAAAACTGTTGTTGTTTTTTCCCACCAAGAAATCAAGCTACAATAACCATTTCTGTACTTATATCCCTACATAACCAGGGTCATTGCTAATCTAGGCAGCATCTTTGTGCTAATTTGAATGTGTAACTAAATTAATAAACTAATTACTATAAGTAGACTTTTGATTATTTTATCTACATTCCTAAAGTTTATATGTTCAAGAAAGCTAAAACAAGAGACGGTGGGATATTCTCTGGGAAGATAGTGTATTATATTTGGGGAGTATCTGGGAATTACTGGCTTATAGAAGTGTGAAATCAGGTGAGTAACCTACCCGGTGTTCTCCAGCTGGGCACGGACAATACTCCATGGGACAACAGACAGCACAGGGAAGCCTGGGGAAGAAACAAATAGTTAGGACCTAGCTGGCCAACATACCTCCCTCCCACCCTGATGGGGCCAAACATAGCTGGTTAAAACTTATAAAAACCCAGACATTGTAGAATCATGGGCCCTGGGGCCTGGAGAGACTTATGGCACCACAGAGAATGTCTCCTTTTTTAATGTCAGAGGAACCCAGACCCAGGGAAAAGAAGAAACTTGCCACAAGTCACAGAGTGGCTTAGAGATTATCTGAGGATATTAACCAAAATCTCCTGAATTACCAAACCCATTTCTGTCAAGTCAATTTTGATTCATGATTATTCCATGTGTTACAGAGTAGAACTGTCCCATAAGGTTTTTTGGTTGTAATCTTTATAGAAGCAGATTACCAGATCTTTCTTATGTGGTGCCTCTGGGTAGGTTCAAACTGCCAACCTTTAGATTAGTAGTTGAGTACAAACCATTTGCACCACCCAAGACCTCCTGACTCATAGGCCATGTTTATTTCCTTGGTATCCTGCAGCTGCAAATTCTCCAAGGGTTTGTAAAGACAGGGATTCCAGATGTGGTCTTTTTTTTTTTTTTTTCTTTATATAAATCCAGAAAACCTCATCTTGAAAACTTAGTTGTTAACAAGGTAAAAGGAATGGCATCTGATTATACCAAAAATCTTTTCAATTCTTAAAATGTGTGAATTGGGACAGCTTATGTGTATATGTGTGCTCACACATACACGTGCATGAACACATCTCCTTTTAGAGCTTCTTGTCATCCTTTCTTGTCATTGAGGAATTGTTAATGATGCTGTTATTGGTGATGGTGGTGGTAGTAATAATGATGTTGATAATGTCATGGTGTTATTGTTGGTAATGATAGTGATATAGTAGTGCTGATTATGTTGTTGTTGGTAATGGTGCTGGTATTGATGATGGTGGCATTGTTCATGGTATTGGTGGTATAGTGATGGTGGTATTTCTACAGATGGGTCTCTAACCATGACCAAAGACTCTCTCAGGCTCCCATGGACATGCAAGGGAAAAGTCTGGGAGTTCAGATAACTCACCCCAACCCACCAGCAGGTATCTGGGCCACAACCGCCTTTCAGAAAGCATTGTGGGCCCCAGCAGTGTGTTAAGGTAAAGGCCTTCAACCAGCAGCCATGAGTAATTGGCACCCACGAAGTAGTGCAGGAGAACCTGGGCTGAGCGACATGAGGTGGACACCTGCAGAGAAAAAGTACCTGAAGGTATTCACACTTTCTCAACATCTGGATCCAGAGTGGATAGAGAAGATCCTCTCTAGGCAGAGCCCCTCCATCTTTACTCCCCTCTCTCCTGACCCTTGCTAACCATCTCAGAGATGCTAGCAATAAGATAATGTGAAAGAGGGTTTCATGTGAGTGTTAAAGCCCCACCTCTTCTTTAACAGCCTAGAACATTTTTAGACAAACAAAAATGGAGAGAATTTGTCACCAACAACTGCCTTAAAGGAAACACTAATGGGTATGTTCTCTGACCTCAGTGCAATTAAGCTAGAAATTAATATCTTAAGATAACTAAAAACTATTCATATAATTGGAAAATAGGAAATAAACTTCTAAATAGCCCATGGATCAAAGAAGACATTATAATGATATTACCAAAAAAAAAAAAAACCTCACTGCCGTCAAGTCAGATCTGACTCATAGTGACCCTTCCTTGGGTTTCTAAGGCAGTATCACTATGGAAGTAGATTGCCCAGTCTTCCTTCTGAGGAGTGGCTGGGGGGTTTGAACCACCAGCTTTCTGGTTAGCAGTCAAATGCCTTAGGCACTACACTACAAGAGCTCCTATAATAGATATTAGAAATTATTTTTGTACTGAATGTAATGACAGTATTACATATTGAAATTTGTGGTATGCAGCTAATTCCATACCTAGAGTGAAACTTACAGCCTTAAGTACATTTATTAGAAAAGAAAAAGTTGAAAACTAATTATTTTAATTACTCATGTGAAAAATGTCAAAAAATGAACATCAGATTAAATCCAAAGAAAATAGTTGGAAGGAAATAGTAAAGAGAAAAGTAGAACTTAATGAAATAGAAAGCATTCAATAAGGGGGATCAACAATAACAAACGTTTGTCCTTTGAAAGGTCCAATAAAATCAAGAACTTTCTGGGAGGGGAGGGGAAATTGCTGACTAGGTAAGAGATGAGAATTGATTTGGTTGAAAGGAAAGACAATATACCAAAAGTGAATGACCAACACAATAACATAAAGAAAAGGAAGACACAGAGGGGAGCACAAGAGGTACAGACAACAAAGATAAACACTTTGACATACACAATACTGTATCATCAGTAAGAACAAGCATTAATCTATGGTTGAATACATAGGTAGACAGGCTGAATGATCAGGTGTATCTAGGCAAAAGGGCATATACCCATGACCATATATAAGTCTGGCAGACAATATCTCTACATACATATTTGTATGTGCTGTGAGAATGTCTATATATATATATATATATATATATATATATATATATAT
>NW_006921786.1:169150-221500 GCF_000298275.1 Orycteropus afer afer | reverse complement strand
TATATATATATATATATATATATATATATATATATATATATAATAGATAATATATATATAATATGATAACTTCTTGGCCATAGCCAACTACCTTGAGGGAATGAGTTGGGGCTCATGGGCTTGGGACCATGGTTGCGGGGGACATCAAGCTCAACTGGCATAACATACTATACAAAAACATTGTTCTACATCCTGCCAAAGATGCATGGAACAATTAGTCCAAGGGACTAGTGGACCATATGAACCTCAGCCTACATGACCATGAGACCAGAAATTAGATGATACCCAGCTACCACTGTCAACCACTCAGAAAGAGATCAATGTAGGAGATCCTGGATAGAGTGGGAGAAAAATAGGGAACAAAATTCAAAATTGTAAAAAAGACCAGGATTACTGGTCTGACAGAGACTGGTGAAACCCCTGAAACTACAGCCCTTAGTCACCCTTTGTGCCTGGAATTGAATGCACTCCTGTGGCTTCCAGGCAAACAATACCCACTGCCGTCAAGTCAGACCCAACTTACAGCGACCCCTCCTTGGGGTTCCTAGGCAGGATCCCTACAGAAGTAGATTGCCCAACCTTCCTTCCGTGGTGTGGCTGATGGGTTTGAACCACCAGCCTTCTAGTTAGCAGTCAAATGCCTTAGGGACTATGCCACCAGAGCTCCTAGGCAAACAATAAACAGGCATATATGGTGAACATTTACACCAGGTAAGTATACTTCTTAGAATAATCAACTATGGGAGATCAGACGGGCAGTATTTGCACAGGGAGATAGCCCAGAGAGCAGAAATGCATGGAAAAAAAGACACAGGGAAAGGGTAACCACAGGGAGGAAGCAGGAAGAGAGCTATTGCATTATGAGGACTGCAGTCAACGTCATGAAACAGTGTAAGAACTGTTGTATAGAAAATGAATTTGCTCTGTAAACTTTCACCCAAATCACAATTTAAAAAAAGAGAGACTATGTACTGTACTATGAAGAGAGATTATGTACTGTACTATGAAGGGAAAAAAGAGAGGAAAAGTACAAATAATATCAGAAAGGAATGAAAAATAGAATACCACTATACAGATTCAATAATACTTGAAAAGCTTTGAATTCATTAAAAGAACAAACAAAAAAACAGACTTAATGGTCTGATAGAGCTCTAGTAGCATAGTTCTTAAGGAAGGTTGGGCAACCTACTTCCATAGTGATACCGTCTTAGAAACCCAAGGAGGGATCGCTATGAGTCAGGTCCGACTCAGTGGCACATAACAACAACAACAACCGGTCTGATAGAGACTGGTAGAACCCCTGGAGACTATGGCCTTTATACACCCTTCAAACCTGGAACTGTACCCACCCCTGAGAATCACCTTTCAGCCAAACAATACACACCTATAAAGTGAACAATACCACCTGTGAGGAATGTATTCCTCAGAAGAGTTAACCATATGAGACCAAAAGGGCAACATTTGTCCAAAAACAAAGTTCAGAAGACAGGAAAGGGCAAGAAGGAAGGACCAATGGAAATAGGAGCTCAGGGAGGAAATGAGAAGAATGCTGTTACATTGAAGGGACTGCAACTGATGTGGTGAAAGAAAACGTGTATAAAATTGTCGACTAGAAAAGTAATTTGTTTTGTAAATTTTCACCCAAACCACAATAAAATGTTCAGAAAAACCTGTTAAATGGAAACCTATTTCGCTATGTAAACTTTCATGTAAAACACAATAAAATATTTTAAAAAGAAAAAGAGATTGTGAACAATACTATGCCAATTTAAAAAAATTAAATTTAAATGAAATAGACAAATTCTTAGAAAAACACAAAGTCCTCTAGCTGATGTAAGAAAAAATTAGACAACCAGAATGTGAGACCCGTACTTAATCCATCGTTAAAAGTCTTCTAACAAAGAAAACTCTCTGGACCCAAATAGTTTCACTGGTATATTCTATTACACATTTAACTAAGAAATACTATCTGCTTTAAATAAATTATTCTAGAGAACAGAAACAGAGGGATCAGTTTCCAATATGTTTTATGAGGTCAACATAAACTTGATACTAAAACATGACAAAGACCTTACGAGAAAAGAAAATTACAAGCCTTTATCTTTCTCAGGAAAGTAGATGAGAAAATGCTAAAACAAAGCAAAAGAAACAAACAAACAAACAAATAGAAAAAACCCATAGTATTAGCAAACTGACTGCAGCAACAGAGAAAGAATAATATAGCAAAATCTAGTTGGATTTATTCCAGGAATGAAAGGTTAGTTTAACAGGTTGCTGAATTAATAGTGAAAACAAAACAAAACAAAAAAAACCTCAATAGATGCAAATTTCAATGGGAAAAAGCTTTGATGCTTTTGAAAACAGTAATAATTTTTTAAAAAAGGTTACTTTTTTCCCACTCCTTCATTCAGAGAAGAAATTTCCTAGCCAATGATGTAGAGCAGTTGCAGTGAATTCTTCCATTCTGAGCTCCCTGTCCTGTTCAGCTCTGCAGTTGTTGTTGTTGTTACGTGCTGTTTTCTTAAGTTACATGCTTCCTTTCTAACCAGAAAATCTTTAACACCCCTTCATACCCCACTTCCTCTCCTCCACCCCATCCCCTTGTCCTCTCATTCCCAGTACTGACCCATCAGGTGGGAGGGTCATGGTGAGGAAGAGGATTACCTCCGACATATAGGACATCCACCCGTTCACACTGTCAGGCTTCCTGGTATAAGAGTTGTAGACGACAGCATCCTTCACTAGCACAGCCAGGGCTCTCAGGATGAAAGATGCAAACAAGTTCATGTGGATGTAGTTGCGTGTGCAGTGGAGTTTTCTGTGCAAGGAGAAAACCGAACTAGGGGGGTGAGGAGTGCAGACCACACCCTCTGACACTGGCAGAGAGAGTGACAACAAAATGGCCCCAGAGTCTGGGGAGGGGGTGGTGCAGTAGGGGAAGGGGCCACCAAGGCAGGGTGGGATCAGGCTGCTCTGCCCACCAGGGGGGTTTCCTAGCTTGCCTTGCAGGGGTAGGGGGCTGGAGAAGTGATACCATGAGTTACCACACTGGATGACATCAACCCTAGTGATGCCACTGCTGTGCATCTATCACTAAGAATAGAATTCATCGTAGGCTCTGGGGCTGGACTGCTAGGTTGTGTGATCTTACTTCTCTGTGCCTCCTTTTCCTCATATGCAAAACACTTATATGACATGTTCAACATGCCAGATTATTTGTGAGTATCCCTACTCATAATCACTGCATGTGCAGGTAGTATTATCATGATTTTATAAATGAGGAAGTTGAAGCAGAAGGATGAAATCACCTGTTCAAAATTCCATGGCAAGTAAGTAGTTAATCTGAGGTTTAGACACCCAAAGCCCCTACTGCCTCTGAAGTGCACGTACCTCAAAGGGTTGTGGAAGGATTAAATCAGTCAAGTGCTCATATACTTGTGGTTATTAGTTGCCATTGACTTGGCTCTGACTCATGGTGACTTTATGTATAATAGATCTGGCACAAAATAATTGTCCAGTAAATGTCAACCCTCATTACCTCTCTCACCCACCTGGAGCCTCATGGAGGCTCTTTGTCACATGAGCTGATGTGAAACTACACATCTGCATTCTCTAGACTGAAGGACCTTTTCTACTGGGCTCTCAAAGACCCACCTGTACTCTATGTAGTGTGTATCCTACATTCTCTTGCTTAAAAGGACTTGAGAAAGCTCCTTGTGTTTATGATTTATACATCCTTCTTACTAGACTGGGGGCTACTTGATGTTAAGTACTCAATCTCACTCTTTCTAGTACCTGAGGCAAAATAGACACCTGGTCAATTCAGGCTGAGCTGAAGTTATTTCCTACCAGACTGGGCAGTGGGTGCTCTAAGGCATTTGACTGCTAACCAGAAGGCTGGCAGTTCAAACCCACCGCCACTCCTCAGAAGGAAGGTTGGGCAATCTATTTCTGTAGTAATAATGCTTTGGAAACCCAAGGTGTGAGGTGTCAATATAAGCCAGATCCAATTCCATGGGAGTGCATTGTGTTGTGTTGCATTAGACTGGGCACTTATCTTCTCCTGGCCTGGTTCTGGGACTTTGGGAAGTTGAGTGGAGGAGGTCATAAACAGCCAGGGGGCTCAGGCTGTGAAATTCTCCCATTGCTCAAGAATTGCTCTCCCAAGTGGTAGAAGATCATGACTCTGCTCCAGGAGCTGTAGAACATCTTGAGATTGAGGGTTCAGATAAGGCCATACCTGAGGCTAGTGGAGCCCAGGTGGGAGTTGTTCTGGAATTAGTATCCAGGTCTCCAGGTCTCCATCCAGATCTCCTACAGCCATGTCCAATGTGCGTTTAGCCACACTATGATCAGGTATGCTACTAAATAGGCTGGTGCAAAAGAGACAGCTTTGGAGGGCTCTTTAGTGGGTCCCTAATTATCTCATTTGAGTGCCTTCTGAAAACATGAATTAGTAAAATGCACTCAGGCTTTGGATTCTAAAAGACAGTATCACCCACTGTCGTCAAGTTGATTCCAACTCATAGCTTCCATTTAGGACATAGTAGAGAACTGCTGCATAGGATTTCCAAGGTTGTAAATCTTTATGGAAGCAGACAGCTTCATCTTTCTCCCATAGAGCAGCTGGTGGATTCAAACTGCTGACTTTTTGGTTAGCAGCCAAATGCTTTAACCATTACACCACCAGTGCTCTTTAAAGATAATATAACCCCCCCCACACACACACACACACAATATCACTGCCGTTGAGTTGATCCTGACTCACAGCGACCCCTCCTGGGGTTTCCGAGGTGGTATCTCTATGGAAGTAGATTGCCCCATTCTCCTTCTGAGGAGTGAGTGGCTGGTGGGTTTGAACTGCCAGCTTTCTGGTTAGCAGTCAAATGCCTTAGGCACTATGCCACCAGAGCTCCCAAAAGATAACATAAGGGAATGAAAATGCTCAGGTTCTGAACTTCCTGCTTGGATTTCTGGTTCCATCACTTACCAGTTGTTTGGGGAAAGTTACTCCATCTTTTCATATTTCAGTTAACTTGTCTATAAAATGAGGTTTATAATAATGCTAATCTCCTAGACTTAAGGAGCTCTGATGACTTAATGGAAAGGTATTTGGCTGCTAACCAGAAGGCCAGTGGTTCAAACCCACCAGCCACTCTGCAGAGAGAAGATGGAGCAATCTACTTCCATAAAGATTGGCAGCCTCAGAAACCCAATGGGGGTTGCTATGAGCTGGAATTGACTCAGTGGCAGTGAGTTTATGTTTGTTTGTTTGTTTTTAATTTCTCCTAGACTTATTATGAGAATCAAAATACTTAATACATGTAAAGTACTTAGAACTGTGCCTGGCACAGAGTAAGCTCAAAAAATTGATAGCTAATTGGAGTAGGAAGACCTGGATTTAAATTTGAGTTCTGCCACTCACTAATTGCCTTAGGAAAGTTTCTTAATTTCTCCTGTGAAAATAGTGTCTTTGGTAGAGTGTGGTAAGAATGTGTAGTAGTGGGTGTGACTAAGGATTTAGACCACAAACCAGTTGCCATCAAGTCAACTCTGGTGCATGGTGATCCCACATGTGCCAAAGAAGAACTGTGCTCCACACAGTTTTCAGTATCTGACTTTTTGGAATTGTATCACCAGGACTTTCTTCTGAGGCACCTCTGGATAGACTTCAACCTCTAAACTTTCAATTACCAGCCAAGTGCATTAACTGTTTGCATCACCCAGGGACTCCTTGGCACACAGGATGTTATATAACCCAAAAGAGTAAGAAGTTGAATCAGGATTTCAGATTCAAGTTCTAGCTGTGCTGCAACTAGCTTTGTGACTTGGGGAGACTCAATGACTCTCATTGGACCATTGATATCCCTATAACTCTGAAATCATCTGCAAAATGGGATGGATGGATCCCTTCCAGTTCTGATGATATATGATATCATCCGCCCCAGTCTTCCACTGCCTTCTGTTGTTGTTAGATGCTGTCAAGTTTGTTTTGACTCATAGCTACCTTATGTGCAATAGAATGAAACACTTCATGGTCCTGCACCATTCTCACAATGTTGTCATGCTTGAGCCCATTGTCGCAGCCACTGAGTCAGTCTACATTTTTGGTGAGGTCTTCCCTTTCTTTCACTGACCCTCTACTTTACCGAGCATGATATCCATCTCCAGGACCTGGTTCCTTCTGACAACGTGACCTAAATATGGGAGTCAATGTCTGGCCATTCTTGCTTCTATAGAGCATTCCAGCTGTACTTCTTTTCAAGACAGGTTTGTTTGTTCTTCTAGTAGTCCATAGTACATTCAATATTCTCTGTCAATATCACAATTCAAATGCATCAATTCTTCTGCAGTCTTCCTTATTCATTGTCTAGCTCTCATATGCATATGAGACTACTGAAAATACCATGGCTTGGCTCAGGTGCACCTTAGTCTTCAAAGTGATGTCTTTGCTCTTGAATACTATAAAGAGCTCTTTTCCAGCAGATTTGTCCAATACAATACACTATTTTGATTTTTTGACTGCTGCTTCCATGGGTATTGATTGAGAATAAAAGTAAAATGAAATCCTTGACAACTTCAATTTTTTCTCCATTTACCATGATGTTGCTTATTGGTCCAGCTGTGAGGATTTTTGTTTTCTTTATGTTGAAAGCTTTAGTCTTTGATCTTCACCAGTAAATGTTCAAGTCTTCTTCACTTTCAGCAAGAAAAGTTGTGTCATACGCATATCTCAAGTTGTTAGTCAGTCTTCCTTCAATCCTGATGCATGTTCTTCTTCACACAGTCCAGCTTCTCAGATTATTTGCTCAGCATACAGATTGAACAAGTATGATGAAAAGACAGAACCCTGACATACACCTTACCTGATTTTAAATCATGCAGTATCCCCTTGTTCTGTTTGAACAATTGCCTCTTGGTCTGTGTACACAGTCCCCATGAGCACAATGAAGTATTTTGGAATTCCCATTCTTTGCAGTATTATCCATAATTTGTTACGGATACACTGCCTTCTAGAGGTAGCCAATGAGAGAATTACATGGTGCATGATGCCTAAACATATGTGAACAGAAGTTCCACTCACCGAAGAAACAGGAGGAGGGCTAGAGCCATGAGGAGGGAGGCAAGGGAGAAGGAGTATCCCACGGTGTACATCAGCTGCAAGGTCGACAGCAAATCCTGATGTTCTACCTGAACACAGAGGAAGAGCAGACATGATAACCACCACCTAGCTCCAAGATCAGGAACACTGAGGATCTAGGCATGGTTCTCCAAATGCTTTTAACCCCTTCCCTCTTTATCCTTATTGATATCCATGTTGGATAGCCTAAACTGCTTCCTGGCACATCTCAGAGGCCAAGGAGTTTTCATGATCAAAGATTCTATAGTGGTCTCACTTTCATGACTGGACTCACAAACCAGCACTGATGCACCAAGAGTCACAATAACATAGAGGCGATGCCTTGAGAAGGAGAATAATCTCTTTGTCCCTGAAATGCTGTCCCTGGAATGCTGTCCCTGGAGTCTATGGATCACTCTCTCTAAAGAATGGGGCCATATTTATGGAGATGGAGATATTTTCTTTGGGTTCTGGGACTATTGTTGTCAGCTGCCATCAAGTCACCCACAACTCATGGCACAATGGGATCTAACCATTGTGATTCATGGAATTTTCATTGGCTGATTTTCAGAAGTACATGGCCAGGCTTTTCTTCCTAGTATATCTTATATCATCACAACAACTTGCAAGCCTCCACTGACAGACAAGTGGTGCACTGGCCAGGAATTGAACCTGGGTCTCCCATATGAAAGATAAGAAGTCTACCTCTTGTATAGTAAAACTGACAAGGGGCAAGGTTGTGGTCACTGCTTGGTCACCCAGAGGGATCAAGTAGTTGTGGGCTTGGGACCATATTCACAGGGGACATCAAGCTCAATTGGCATAATATACTATAGAAAATGTTGTTTCAGCTCCTACTTTGGTGAGTAGCAACTGGGATCTTAAAAGCTAGCAAGCTAGCATCTAGATGCAATGATAGGTCTCTCCTTGTCCAGAGCAAGGAAGAATGAAGAAAACCAAAATTCATGGAAAGAATTAGTCCTAGCAACTGGTACACCATTTGATCTGGAGCCTATATGACTATGACCAGAAGAATTAGATAGTGCCCAGCTACCACTGTCATCCACTTGGAAGGGGATCTATGTAGGAGATCCTGGGTAGAGAGGGAGAACAATGTGGAACAAAACTCAAAGCATTTGGCGAACAAAAAAAAAAAAAAAAAGAGGGGACCAGGTTTGCTGGTCCGATAGAGCATGGTGGAACCACTAGGACTATGGCCCCTAGCAGCCCTTCAGGTCTGGAATTGAACCCACACCTGTGATTTCCTGCCAAACAAAAGACAGGCATATGAGTTGAACATTTCCCTAAGGTAGATACACTCCTTGGAGAGAACAATCATGGGAGAAAGAAGGGCTGCTTATGCACAGGGAGACAGCTCAGAGGGCAAGAGTGCATGGAGGGATGGACACTGGGAAGAGGTAACAACTACAGGGAGGAAGTGAGAGGGGAGCTGTTGTATTGTGGTAAACTGTGGACAATGTCATGAGACAAAGTATATGTGAACTGCTGTATGGTAAGTGAATTTGCTCTGTAAATCTTCATCCAAATCACAATAAAAAATAATAATAAAAATAAAGAATTCTACCACTAATGCCCTCTAGAGTCCCAAGATAGCCTGATTGTAGACAGAGCATAGGGTTGCTGTGAGTTAGAATTGACTCAATGGCAGTGAATTTGGGTTTTTCTGGGGTTTCTGTTATTAGATGTGATTTTCTAATGGAGTAGAATTTTCTCACCCAATCTATCATGTATATTACTACTGAGATTATGTTTCTAAATAGCTTTTGTACAAGAATCCATGGTTAGCCCTAATTACCTGCTCAAATCACTGCTGTCAAGTCGATTTTGACTCATAGCGACCCCTCCTGGGGCTTCTGAGGCTGTATCACTACAGAAGTAGATACCCAACCTTCCTTCTGAGGAACGGCTGATGCGTTTGAACTGCCAGCCTTCTGGTTAGCAGTCAAGTGCCTTAGGCACTACACTACCAGAACTCCCAGGGTTAGATATAGGAAGCCATTATTTGACACCTTTGTCCAGTTGAGGTTCCCTTCCATTCCTAATTGGCTGTGTTTTTATCCTGAATGGTTGTTAGCGTTGGTCAAATACTTTGTCTGCATCTAATGGTTAAGCAACTCTGGTGGCACAGTGCCAACTAGGAGGTTGGCAGTTCAAACCTACCAGCTGTTCTGCAGAAGAAAGATGGGGCAATCTACTGTAAAAAGATTTACTGCCTTGGAAATCCAATGGAGGTAGCTATGAATTGGAATTGAGTCAATGGCAATGGTAGCGGAATGAGATGATTAAGTGGCTTTTATTTTTTGAAGTCTGTTAATCTAAATGAATTACATTAATTAGTTTTCAAATGTTTTGGTCATGATGTGTTATTCTACAAAAAAAATTTTCCTAGTATCTTCATAAGGAGCTCTAGTAGCATAGTGTCTAAGGCACTTGAATGCTAACCAGAAGGCTGGAAGTTCAAACCCACCAGCAGCTCCTTGGAAGGAAGGTTGGTCAATCTACTTCCATAATGATACCCTCGGAAACTCAAGGACGGGTCCCTATGAATCAGGGCCAACTCAGTGGCATATAGCAATAAAAGTCTCTTCATAAAGCAAATGTCATGGCAGAAAAAGAAGGAGGTGGAGACTATTCTAGATTAAAAGATACTAAAGTGATATAAAACTAAATGTAATATATAAATTTGGATTAGATCTTGTTCAGGAAAAAAAAGAAGATATAAAACTTTGATGGGAATAACTGGGGCAATTTCAATATGTATGAAACATTACGTGATACGGGATAAAATTACTATTAATTTTACCTACTTGGGATAATGGTATTGGAACTATATGGAATACTATCCTTAATTTTAGGTTGTACAAGATGAACATTCAGGGAGAAAAGCTCATGTTGTTTGAAATTTACTTTAAAATACTTCAGAAAGAAAGAGAGAAAAAGCAAATATGGCAAAATGTTAATAGATTTTTGAATCTAGCTAGAAGATATATAAATGTTCATAATAATTATTTCATTTTTCCTACAAGTTGGAAAATTTCTAAATAAAATGTTAGAAAAGTTATATACATGTATAAATTGATATATATTATACATTATATTGAAAATTAAAATTGTCATTAAATATGTATTGCATTATATATGGTATATATATATATATATATATATATATATAATGTCAATTAAACTCTGTATTTGAGATTTGAGAATAGAAAGCACTTTTTCGAAGGGCAAGGAAAGTTTTAATGTGAAATAAGTCAAGATAACAGTTTATTTCCATATTAATAAACACAAGTCAATACTGAAAAATCTAAACATACTTATTAATGTTTGTGTGCACATGGATGTATACACAAACTCTGTCTCCTTTAAGAAATGCCATTTAACACAGATAAGGACCCCCAGTGTGTCGTTAGTTGGAAAACCATAATTTATTTTGTTTGCC
The DNA here is from genome assembly GCF_000298275.1 of Orycteropus afer afer. Classification (NCBI taxonomy): domain Eukaryota; kingdom Metazoa; phylum Chordata; class Mammalia; order Tubulidentata; family Orycteropodidae; genus Orycteropus; species Orycteropus afer. The sequence goes on along the minus strand of NW_006921786.1, from coordinate 210,917 downwards.
AAAACTCTGAAGGGCAAAGATTTACTAACACTGGTCTTTTTTGGGCAAAATTTCAACCCTCTGTTAGAAACACAGGTAAACATGGTCAGAAGTTATTTTTTTTTTTTAAGCATTTGAATTCTTGGAAATATGGCCATTGCAGAGAGGAGGAAGTGATGCCTTTGTTCTCAGTTTTCAAGAAAGAGAAATCTCTGCTTCCTGTCTTAGAAAGTGCAGTTTTCCAAATCTTGTCTTGCTGTCCCATCTGCTGACTTGGGGATGGAGGTAGTATAGACTAAGCCCAAAGGAAGCAACCAGGCATTCTGCATGTGTTGATAAATTGCTAGTGAACTTTGTTTCTCAATCTTAGCTGCATATTAGAATCACCTGAGGAATGTTAGAAACCAGTATTGATATCAAGGCCCCACTACAGACTAATGGAACCAAAATCAGTGAAACCAACCATTCAGTATTTAGGAGATCTGGTGGTATAGTTCCTAAGGCATTTGACTGCTAATCAGAAGGCTGGTGGTTCAAACCCACCAGCCACTCCTCGGAAAGAAGGTTGGGCAATCTTCTTCCATAGTGACACCGCCTTGGAAACCCAAGGAGGGGTCACAATGAGTTGGATATGACTCGACAGAAATGAGACACTATATAAAGGCATGGAGGATGATGAGGCACTCTACTTGTATAAAGATTTAAAGCCTTAGAAACCCAATGGGGGTCACTATGAGTCGGAGTTAATTTGATGGTAGTGGGTTACATGTAAAGACTATTGTGCATCATAGTACTATGCCAAGGGTGGGGATTGTGGAGTTCAGATATGGCTATGACTTTTACACTGGCCTCAAGCAGCTTACAGTACAGGAGGGAAGTCAAGAAATATATATAATCTGCCTAATTCAAGGCAAACAATTAACATGACTTTAGGGTTATGACAAAAGTCAGACCAATTCTTAAGATATGCTGAATCCAACCCAACCACAGGTGTCATTTAAATACCGTCGAGATGTGATCTGTCACATGGTAAAACTGTATAATTTTGTCAATCTAGATTAGATATTAAAGTTAAAAAGAGAATTGGAAGAAATTCCATGCAGATGTGGAGAATCCAATGTAAAGTTTTTCAGATGGGAAAATAATGATAGATTTAAGAAAGCCAACCACCACTCATCTGTCAGTTTGTCATATTGTAATGGCTTGTGTGTTGCTGTGATGCTGGAAGCTACACCACTGGTATTTCAAATACCAGGAGGATCACCCATACACGGTATGCAGGTGACCCAAGTTTGCTTGCTGAAAGTGAAGAAGACTTGAAGTATTGACTGATGAAGATCAAAGGCTACAGCTTTCAGTACAGATTACACCTCAACATAAAGAAAACTAAACCCACCAGCCACTCTGTAGAAGAAAGACTGGGCAATCTACTTCCATAAAGATTAACCACCTTGGAAACCCAAAGGGGGTCACTATGAGTCAAAATTGACTTGAAGGCAGTGAGGTTTTTTGTTTGTTTGTTTTTGTTTTTAATACCTGTGGTGTAATTCCATTTGGGAATAGGGTTTTCCTTGTTATGTTAATGAAGCCATATCAGTGTAGAGTGTGTTTTAAACTTAATGCTTTTTGAGATAGAAAAGAGCAGATTAGATAGAGAGACAAGGACAAAGAGGGGAAAGGCAGATTCCATTTCTTGATGGAAATCATCAAGAAACCCACGAATGCTGTGGTTACAGAAACTGAGACAAAACCTTCTCCTAGAGTCAGTGTTCTAAATTCAGAATTCTACCTTCTACATAACAAACAAAAACAAACAAAAATCAATGATAAAATAAATGTCTATTTGTTAAGCCATCCACTTCTGGTATTTCTGTGACAGCAGCTCTAGCAAACTAAGATACCATGTGTTACAGAGCAGAACTGCTCCATGGGGTTTTCTTTTTTGTAATCTTTGTGGAAGTACTGAGCAATCTACTTCTATAGAGATACTGCCTCAGAAACCCAAGGAAGGGTCTCTATGAGTCACAATTGACTGACAACAGTGAGGTTTTTTTTTCCCCCCCTTATGGAAGCAGATCTCTAGGTCTTTGTTCCAGGGATGATCTGAAAAAGGATATAATTTTTATAGGGGGACAGGGAAGACATTCTGAAGAGAAGAAATGCAATAATAGTAATGATCAAGCATTTAACATATACCAAGCATTGATTTATCACTCAACATTCATTGCCTCTTTCAAACCTCACAACTGACCAATGCAAAGTCAGTATTGTCAACCCCGTTTTATGGATGCTTGGAAAAGTTATGTGGCTTAACTCACACAGAACTGAATTCCTTGCCTTCCCTTGTCCTCAAGTTTTATTAAAGTATCCTTAGCATTCAACAGGAAAATATTAAAATGATTTTAAGAAGATTAAACAAATTCAAAATCTAACAAAGCATGAAAGAAATTAGCCACAGTTGAGGGAGGGGTGATGGAGGTTTGTAGGATCAAGTCAAGGCAAAGAATTGGGTAATGAACTATCTAGAACCTTAGATTGCCTAGTCTTCCTTCCAAGGAGTAGCTGATGGGTTTGAACCACCAGCCTTCTGGTTAGCAGTCAAATCCCTTAGGCACTGCCACCAGAGCTCCTATCTAGAGCCTAGGAGAGGTCAAAGACAAAGATGTTTCCTGTGTTCCCACATCAGTAAACTACGTCAAAATCAAGCCAGTTGCCACTGAGTGGATTCTAACTTAAGGCAACTCCATGTGTTTCAGAGTAGAACTGTTCACCATGGTTGTGACTTTTTGGAAGAAGGTCACCAGGGCTTTTTTCCAAGGTACCTCTGGGTGGATTGAATTGCCAAACTTCATGGTTAGCAGTCAAGCACTGAACCATTTGCGCTACCATGCTGCCTTCCATATCAATGAAGGGCATCTCAAATCTACTCACTAGTCCAACTAGAAACCTGAGATTTTGTTACCCTTGATGCTCTCTCATTTGGCACCAGCACCTCGTTCTACCCTTTCCCTCTGAGGTAAACTGTAAATCCATTCTAGGGCTTCAAATCTGTTCATTCTGGTTTGACCCACAGCCACCCAAATATACTGTATCAGAATCTATATTTTAACCAGATTGCCAGGTGATTCTTTTACATACATGCAAAAGAATATTCACTGCCCTGAGTCAGTCCTAACTCATAATGACCCCTCCTTGGGTTTTGCAAGCAGTATCACTATGGAAGTAGATTGCCCAACCTTAGAAATGCACATTCTTGGCAGGGGGTCAAACTGAACTGGTTGGAAGCCCTGATCCATTCTCCTTCTCTCCACCTTCACAAGCATTCTCCCCATAACTGGGCTGAGTTACTGATGTGGTTCCTGCCTGGTCCCTCTGCCTCCAGCCTTGCCCCATTCCTAGCTGCTCTCCACATTCCTAGAGTGATTGTTTCAAAGTCTACTCCTCCATTTGAAAGACAAAGTCCTAACTCCTTAATGTGGCTCAGAAGGCCTTCATTATAGAACCTCTCCCCACCTCTCCACCTCAGCACTATCTTCCTCTTCATGTCCCACCCTCACCTACACTGCAGCACTTAAAATTGCCCCACAGCCATCCACAGGCTCTTTGACTCTGAGTATGTGTTCCTTCTGTTAGGAATGTTCTTGCTCTCATGATTCCCATGGCTATTCCCTCACCCTTCATGGCTCAGCTGAGTGTTGCTTCATTCAAGAAGCCTTACCTAATCCCTAATCTGGGTAAGTTTCCCCTCCTCTGTGCCCCCTTGCATGCTATACTTCTACCATCATAACCTTCATCAGTCTGTTCACTCTCCTCCAGGCCTATGAGACTAAGCTCCTTGAAGGCAGTGTCAGTGTCTTATTTACTATTTATTTCTAGTGTCTGGTGCAAAAATCTAGCACCTAGTAGGTGCTTCATTAATGTTTGTGGCCTGATTATCTGAATGAAAGAAACCAAAATGTGGCCATAGATAACTGTCTAATTCCCAAACACTTCCCCTCTGTTCCATGCTGTCTCCTGCACTTCACCTTGAAGAGACGTGGTCAGAATTTGGACAAACAGGAAGTCTTTAGGGAGAAGAGCAAGAGCCCAATGAGAAAGTGAAGAGCAGGTTGTGCTCAAGGGACTGCAGAGAAGAATCCTGGAAAGAAAACACGCAGAGAGAAGTCTCAAGTGTAGATTTGTTTGTGTATCCCACAAAACATATACTGAGCAGCTGTGAGGTGCCAGTTCTTACACCAGACCCTGGCAACAGAACTGAAACTCATATTTAGGGTATGCTTACTACATGTCAGATTTTCTCCTAAAAATTTTATGTTTATCAGCTTTTTAAATCCTCACAACTATCACATTCAGTAAACACAATCCCCATTCAATGGATGAAGAAACCGAGGCACAAAGAGATGAAGTAACTTGCTTGAGGATCCAGGTGAGGAATGTGGATATGAAGTTGGGTGGGCTGCCTGACCCTATCCTGCCTCACTGAAGACACTCAAGTTTCCTGCTATCACTGAACCTACATTCTAGTGAGAGAGACAGATAACAAATAACCCAACACATGAGAATTTCAGAGGGTAATACATTGTTGTTATTCTTGTTAGTTGCCCTTGAGTCAGCCCCCAATTCATGGTGACTCCATGACAACATAAAAAATATGCTGCCTGGTCTTGTGCCATCCCCAGGACAGACTGCTGCTCAGACCAGGTTTTCATTGGCTGATATTCGGAAGCCAATCACTATGCCTTTCTTCCTAGTCCATCTTAGTCTGGAAGCTGCACTGAAAATCAAACCAAACTCACTATCATCGAGCTGATTCTGATTCATAGTGACCCCTCCTTGGGTTTCTGAGGTGATATCTCTATGGAAGTAGGTCGCCCAATCTTTTTTTCTGAGGAGTGGCTGGTGGGTTTGAACTGCCAACCTTCTGGTTAGCAGTCAAATGCCTTAGGTAATATGCCATCAGAGCTCAGCATCATAGCTGCATGCAAGCCTCCAGTGACATACTGGCTGTGCACGAGGTGCATTGGCTGGGAATTGAACCTCAGTATCCTGCATGTTGTTGTTGTTAGGTGCCATTGAATCAGTTCTGACTCATAGCCACCCTCTGTACAACAGAACCAACAGTTCCCAGTCCTGCATCATCCTCACATTCATTGCTAGGTTTGAGCACATTGTTGTAGCCACTGTGCCAATCCATCTTGTTGAGGGTCTTCCTCTTTTTCAGCGACCTTCTACTTTACTAAGCATGATGTCCTTCTTCAGGGACTGGTCCTTCCTGATAAGGTGTCCAAAGTACATGAGACCAAGTCTCCCCATCCTTGCTTCTAAGGAGCATTTTGACTATGCTTCCTCCAAGACATATTTGCTCATTCTTCTGGCAGTTCATTTTGTATTCAATATTCTTCACCAACACCATAACTCAAAGATATCAATTCTTCTTCAGCCTTCGTTATTTGATGTCCAGCTTTTGCATACATATGAGGTGATTAAAAATACCATGGCTTGGTTCAGATACATCTTAAGTCCTCAAGGTAACAGCTTTGCTTTTTAACACTTTGAAGAAGACTCCCACATGGAAGGTGAGAATGCTACCACTGACCTGCTACTGCCTCCTGGCTCATACTATGAAGCAACAACAACAAACCCCATTTCCATCCAGTTGATTCTGACTCACAAAGACCTCCATTGGGTTTCCAAGGCTATAAATCTATACAGAAGTAGATTGCCTCATCTTCCTCCCATAAAGTAGCTGGTGGGTTTGAACCACCAACCTTCTGGTTAACATCCAAATGCCTTATTCACTATGTCACCAGAGCTCCTTGCTATGGAGGAGATAAATCAGGGTGAGGTAGAAAGTGACTAGAGAGGCCAGTCTTGATTGAATGACTATGTAAAACCTCTCTGAGATGGTGACATTTGAGCTGAAACCTGAATGATGAAAAAGAGACAGCCATAGAAAAGCAGGGAGAAAGGTATTTTAAGCAGAGAACAACAACAGCAAAAACTAGGATCCATGCTGAAAGACTGACTTCCCTTAGGATTTCAAATTTCACCCCACATAGCCCCTGAATAGAGCAGAGTTAAGTGCTCTGCTATTAACCAAATGTTTGATGGTTCAGATCAACCCAGAAATGCCTCAGAAAAAAGGCCTGGCAATCTACTTCTAAAAGTCATAGCCTTGAGAACTCTGTGGGACACAGTTCTACTCTGAAGCACACGGGCTTGCAATGAGTGAGAGGTGACTTCATGGCAACTGTTTTTCCCCTCCTTTGGTTTAATAGAAGAAATTTAGGGCATGACACAAAAGTTGCTGCTCTGTGTGCCCCTGGACATTTCCTAGCCACGTCTGGAGCAGACAAGCTGAGGGAAGGGTCTTTGCATGGCCCCAAAGATGGCTGGTCCCTCAGGTGCCCCAGGAGAGAGTAACTTGGGCCCCCAGTGCCTTATCACCAGGCACAGAAGACTCACGTTCTTCCTGAAGCTGTGGTTCTCGGCGCATTCTGACTCATCCTGCCAAACATCCGTGGTGTTCTCCCACATCTGCCACGTACCCTGAGCCAAGCAGCGTCTGTAGGCCCTTCCTGAGCTCTCTGAAAGTAAACAGAGCTTTAGAGGAAAGGTCAGAACACACAGCTCAGCTGAGCACGCTTTCAGGCCTTCCTCTCACCACAAAGCTGTGGAAAATCCCAGGGATTAGGGATTTTCATTTCCCTTTTGGGGGCTTATTAGAATCCTTACTGTTTATTTAGGATGGAGAGAAAAACACAGAGACCTCTGAATTTCGTAACACGCCATGATCCTCTAATGTCTGTTGTGTTTACACAAAGTCTCTGGAGTTAGAATAGTCCCTGGTGACTCAGAAATGTTCTAACTGAGCTAAGGTGTAGCCCAGCTGGGGGACATGACCTCTATCTAGTGACACTTCCTCAGAGGGGCATCTCCATCTGATGCTCACAAGGCAGAAGGATGAAGGGGAAGGTGGTGGGCATGAGGCAGACAAACCAAGGTTGAATTCCACTCTGCCACCTACCAACTTTGTGGCTTTGGGTCTGGTCCTTCTGCTGTCTTAGTCTTCTGTTTTCTCCATTGAAAACTGGACATAATAATGACACAGACACTCCCAGTTGTGGGGATGATTAAATGAAAGAGTGATGAGTAAAGGCTCTTCCCACCCTCACTGCTGATGTGTGACTCAGGGACATTTACTCCAGGAGCCATCCTCAAAGTCCCTCTTTTCTGGAGGATCACTGGTTGGACTTGCCTATCAGACATGGACATATTTTGGAACTTCCTAGTCTTGACCCTCTGGTAGCGTAGTGCCTAAGGTTCTTGACTGCTAACCAGAAGGCTGGCAGTTCAAACCCACCAGCCACTCCTCAGAAGGAAGGTTGGGCAATCTACTTCTGTAGTGATACCGCCTCGGTAACCCAAAGTGGGGTTGCTATGAGTCGGGTCCAACTCGACGCACATAACAACAACAACAGTCTTGATCCTGCACATATAGGCCCAAAATAGCAACTTATTTATTTATTTGTTTTCATATTCTTTTGTAGCTCACTTTATCTCCTCATGACAATATCATCTCCTAAGCTCAGACCTTCAGAAATACTTTTTTTTTAAGAGTTATTCTTTGCTCTAATCATAAATATATGACAAGTTCTTTATAGAAAATAACAAGAAATAAAAATGAAAAGACATAGAATTAATCACTCAGATAATTGCTATTACCATTTTGGTGTTTCTTCTTTTTTAACAATTTTTTTTTCATGATTTGGGTAAAAGTTCACAGAGCAAATTACTTTTCTATTCAACAATTCATACTCATTTTGTTTCATGACCATTGACTGCAATCTCTACAAAATAACAGCACTCTTCTCACTTCCTCCTTGTTTTTCCTGTTGCCATTTGAACTTCTTTCCTATCCCTTCCTGCCTCTTGTGCTTTATCCCTGGGCAAATGCTTCCCTTTTGATTGCATATTGTTGATTGTTCTAAGGAATTAGTATCTCTCTGTGCTATTGTTCACCTTATAGCCCTGTCTATTGTTTGACTAAAAGTTGAGATGAGGTGTGTTCAGTTCTGGGCCTGAAGGGTTTCTAAGGACCTTAGTCTCAGGGGTTCCACAGTCTCTATCAGACCAGTGAGACTGGTCTTTTTTGTCATTTTGAATTTTGTTCCACATTTTTCTCTCACTCTATCCAAGATTTCTTATTGTGATCCTTTTCAGAGTGGTCAGCAGTTGTAACCAGGCACCATCTAGTTCTTCTGGTCTCAGGGTTGTGGAGGCTTTGGACTAATTTTTGCTCTGCATCTTTTATTTTCTTCACTCTTCTTTTCTCTGGACAGGGAGAGACCAATAGTTGTACCTTAGATGGCTACTCACAAGCTTTTAAGACTCCAGTTACTATTCACCAAAGTAGGATGTAAAACATTGTCTTTCTGGACTATGTTATGCCAATTGAACTTTATGTGCCCCCAAGACTAGGTCCTGAGCCCCCAGTGATTCAGTCCCTCAAGGTATTTATTGTTCACTGATTGGATGGAGACTGTTGGACTCTCTGAGACTATGACCCTTAGTCACCTTTCAAGCCTGGAACTGAAATCATCTCCGTGGCTCAACTTTCAGCCAAATAATTGCACAGATCTATAAAGTGAACAATAGCATTAGGGTGGTACACACTCCTTAGAACAATTAACCATTTGTGATCAAAAGAGCAATATATTCCCAATGGAAATAGAAAATATAGTGAGGAAATATGATGAGTGCTGTTATATTGTGGGTTTACAATCAGTAGCATAAAATGTGTATGAATTGTTGAATGGAAGACTGATTTGCTCTGTAAACTTTCACCTAAATCACAATAAAAGCTAAAAACAACAACAAAAAAAAGTTATGGCTAAGAAGTTTTCATAGCTTTTCCCCCTTTGCTACTTCGCTCCAGTCACACTGGCCTCCTTGCTCTTCATGAAACACGCTGGGCATGATCTCCTGGTAGGCCCTTTGCTCTTGTAGATCTCTTCCCTCTTGAATATTCTTTCTCTGTTGTCTAAATCCTTTAGGTCTTTTAAGCAGTCACTAAAACATCACTTGTCAATGAGGACGTCCTTGACCACCAATTTGCAATTGCAATTCACTCTTCCACTGCAATACTCTCATCTCTTCCCCACTTTTACTCTATTTTTTAAAACATATCATATTCAAAATACTCTAAACTTATTATGTTTACTGATTATTTCTGTCTCTTCTGCTAGAATTTGAACCCACCCCACAGGAGAGTAATTTTATTCTGTTTTGGTCACTAATATATTCCCAGCACTTAAAAAACAATGCCTGGCACACAACAGGTGCTCTATAAATAATTGTTGAATGTATGAATGACAATATTGCCACCTGAAATGTGTAGCACTTTGTTTTCCATACCAGCAGAAATGTTCCATGCTGAGGATGCAAAGACCAATAAGGCACAGTTTAAAGCCTAGCAGGAAGAGGGGACATGCAAATAAAAAGCCATAAAGTGTTGTAAGTACTAAGATAGAAGACTGTAGATGTATATGAAATATAAGAAAGGCAAGGGACCATTGTACTTGTGGGGAGAAGTCAGAGAATTTTCCTAGAGGAAAGGAAGATTGCAGCTAAGAATTCAAGTTGGGTTTGTAGGCAGAAGAGGGTGGGTAGAACCTTTGTGGCATTGTGGGGTGAAGCACCAACAGAGACACCTAATGGAATGGTAATACCTGGGAAGGGAGGTGAGAGAGAGTGTTAGAGAGATCAGCAGGGCCATGTGACAAGAGGCATTGCACACTCGTTTAAAGGTTTCAAGACAGGCATCTAACATAATCTGATTTGTGTTTTAGAAAATCTTACTGAAGATGGGTGAGTGGATTGGGTTATAGGATGGGTTGGAAGGAGACAAGACAGAGGCAGGGACCAGTGAGGATACCAGGGAAGAAGAGATGATGGTGAGCCTATACTAAGGCAGTCAAGGGAGGCGATGTACCACCTAGATGAGGGGTGAGTTTGAATGAGGCCAGGTAGAAAGTGAGATAATTAATGAGAAGAATATAGAAGAATAGCTTGTTTTCGTCTCCTGCTCCATTTTCTACTCCTCTCTGTCCTTTGATTTCCACTCCATCTTATGACAAGTCTTGACCATCCTATCACCAATACTGTTCTTTAATCTTTCTCCTTTTCCCCAACTCCTTCCCTCTACCAGAGTCCAGGCCCTCACCATTGCTTTTCCTGGACCACTAGAGTAGCTTCCAAACTCACCTCCCTGATTCCATTCCATCCCTCTGATCTAATAGGCATATGCCATCAAAATTCGCTTCCCAAACTGCAAACCTGTTATGTCCTTCCCATACCTTTACCCCTTCATTGACTCTGCAATTTTTTTCTACAGAGGAAAGTTTAAAACTCTGAGTACACAAAGTTTAAAACTCGTAATACACAATTTACTTCACAATTAGTCCCCACCCTCATTTAGCACTCTGGGTTGTGGAACAGTTAAGCACTCAGCTGCTAACTAAAAGGTTAGTGGTCAGAGTCTGTCTAGAGGTCCTTTGGAAGAAGGCCTCATGATCTACATCTATAAAATCAGCCATTGAAAAGCCTATGGAGCACAGTTCTACTCTAATACATGTGAGTCCCCATCAGTTGGAGTTGACTCAAAGCCAATTCGTTTTACTAGTTTATATTCCACTATACCCTGTAGCTAGCATAGTGCCTAAGGCACTTGACTGCTAACCAGAAGGCTGGAGGTTCAAACCCACCAGCCACTCCTCGGAAGGAAGGTTGGGCAATCCTACTTCCATAGTGATACCGCCTCGGAAACCCAAGGAGGGGTCGCTATGAGTCGGGGCCGACTCGACAGCATATAACAACAACAACAACAACATACCCTGTATTTACCATTGAGCTCTCTCCCAACTCATGCTATAAGGTTTGTTTCTCTATTGTCTCACAAGAATTTTTCTTTATCCTTTCACATTTATAAGGTGTTCTTGAAACACACTCCATCATCTCCACATTCTCTTTTCCCTACAGGGACCTATTTGGATTCCAAAGATTTAATGAATAAAACTTTGAGTGGAAGAGTGTGGTAGTTCAGTTTGTATGTCAACTTTCACCCAGCCCCTAGAGCCTGGCACTTTGACCTTGGAGTTCTAGCCTCCCGATTTGTTAAGAGAATAAACTCATGTTTGATAAAGCCATCCCATTTGTGATATGTTTCTGTCAGAGTGCCACTAGGTACCCAGAACAGAATATGATACCGATAGAGTGGGGTCCTGCTCTGACAGATAACCTAAAATGTGGAAACAGGAGTGGAGTGCGTCCTTGATCCGAGTCCCTGGCAGAGAGACCCTGGCATACGGCATGAGAAACAGCAGGAGCAGAGCCAAGAGACCAGCATAAGAGACAGCAGTAGCAGAGCCCACAGACCGGCATTAAACAGCAACAGGCTTACCAGCCCACAGAAGAGAAAAGCCAGGTGCCACTGGGAAGGTGGCTTCCTGGTGGAGTGGGTTGCCTTCAGTCATGAATTGGTAGAAGGGACCGGCACAAAATGGAGTAGCAGGCTGGCCAGCCCATGGAGCAAGAAAGCCAAGTGCTTTTTGGGCAGGAAGTTTTCCAGCAGAGTGGGTTGCCTTCGGCATTAATCAGCAGAAGTGGAGAGACCAAGGAAATGGAAGCAGAGCTGCCTCAGCCTGAAAGGATAGGACCATGGCCTTTGGGGGTAGAACCACCATAGCCCCCTAGGTTTCAAAGAGCCAGGCCTTCACCAACTTGGTTCTGGAGTGTGGGCTGCTCATTCATGTAAGCCAGTGGGATGGAGCCATAGCCACCACCCAAAAGTGAGGGGGTGGGGCTGCCATGCCCAAGAGGGAGAGGAACGGGGCCCACCAGGTCAAGGGGGTGAGGTCACCACTTAGAGGAACTAGGGGACTGGGACCATCCAGTGAGAGGGATCTGTACAGATGCCAAGTTGACAAGGGGTAGAATTATGGTAGTTCAGTTTGTGTGTCAACTTGGCTGGGCCTGGTTGAGTGGCTGGGCAGCTGGATGTAGTATTCCCCATGATGAGACTGGTAATCAACTTCATGGTGGAGTCTACTGTGAGCATCTGAGTAGCTGCCTTAGGGAATGTGGTCTGCTTCCTGTATATAAGCAGAAGTCTTGGGGAATGGTCTCTAGTTTATGGCACGCTTGGACCCTGCAGGTAGCTGTGTTGTTGTTCAGCAGTCTGCCATGCTCTGCCAACCTTGGGACTTCAGTTAATGGCCTGCCTTGTGGTTTGGTAACATTGGGGCTGTGCCATTTTATTTGTCGACCTTGGGCTTGTTAGACTCAGCAGCCAGTAGATGCCTGAGTGAAGAGATGCCTCTGGCTTAAGTGGGCCGGGAGCAAGAGGCAGAACTGAAGCCCAAGGTCGAGGGGCTTTCACCCAGCCCCTGGAGCCTGGCACTTTAAACTCAGACTTCTAGCCTCTTGAACTATAAAGGAATAAACTCCTGTTTGATAAGGCCATCCCATTTATGGTATATTTCTGTCAGAGCAGCACTAGGTAACCAGAACAAAGAGTAACTTTTTCTCGTTTGCAAAGCATATCCCTGTTTGTACTCTCCAGAAATCCGGAACATATTTTTTAAGAGCCTTTAATTCAACTTCTTTGTAAGTTTGAATTTTTTGTTTCTCTTCAAGTGAAATGGATCTGTATTTTTAGCTCTTGGGAAGGTACAGTTAGAGGAAAATGATCTTTCCCATGTACTCTGGGGGAGACCTTAGACATTTGGGGCTTTAAACACCTAACAGAACTCAAGGAGCTCAACCTTCAGTGACCATTTACTAAGCACCTAGTATGTGGCAGCCTCTGTCTGTGCTTCCTTACTTATTCCTCAAATTATCCTTGTTGTTGCTGCTGTTGATTCTATTCTGACTCATGGTAACCCCATGTGTTACAGAGTAGAACTGTTCTCCATAACATTTTCTTGGCTGAAATCTTAACAGAAGCAGATCACCAGATCTTTGCTTTAGCTGGATTGGTTTGAACTGTCAATCTTTAAGTTAGCAACCAAGGGAAAACTGTATGCCACCTAGGGATCTTTCTGTGAAGCAGCTGGTGGGTTTGAACCACTGACCTTCTGGTTAGCAGTCAAATGCCTTACCCCCTATGCCACCAGAGCTCCTTAAAAGAAAATAACCTTAAGATTTAGGTATTATTCATTTCTCTTTATAGATGAGAAAATTACAGCATAGAGGGCTCCAGAATTTGCCAAAAGTTTCAGAGTGCAAGCAAGAACTCAAACAGATAACATGTACACTAATGTTCATTCTAGTATGATGTACAAGAGACAAATGGTGGGAACAACCTAACTGTCCATTAACAGTTGAATGGATAAACAAAATGTATTATATCCATACAATGAAATATTATTCATCCATAAAGAGAAATGAAGTCCTTATACATGCTACAACATGGACAAACCTTGAAAACATTATGCTGAGTGAAATAAGTCAAACACAAAAGATCAAATACTATATGGACTCTCTTATATAAAATACGTATTAGCTGCTGCTGAGTCAGCCCCCAGCTCATGACAATCCCATGCATAACAGGATAAGACCATTGTGATCCATAGGTTTTCACAGGTTGATTTTCAGAGATAAATTGCCAGGCCTTTCTTCCTACTCCATCTTTGTCTGGAAACTCTGCTGAAACCTATTCAGCATCATAGCAACACACACACCTCCACTAACAGAAGGGTGGTGCCTGTGCAAGAGATAAACTAACTGGGCATTGAACCCTGATCTCCTACGTGGAAGGTGAGAATTCTATAACGAACCACCACTGGATGAAAAACATTTGAATATGGATAGTGGTGATGGTTATACAACATAGTGAATGTAATTAATGTCACTGAATTGTACACTTAAAAACGGTTAAAATGGCAAAAGTTTTGTTATGTATATTTTTGCATAATTAAAGGAAAAAGTCTCAAAGTGTAAATAGATGGACTAGGGTCTTACCTCCAACCTCCTGGCCCCCAGCCCAGTGTTCTCCCCACATCACTGAGCTGGCTTCCCACAACTACTGTTCGCTTGAGTCATTCAGACCTTCCAACCTGGCTAGCTCACTGCTACCGTCCCTTCTACCTTCTCATATACCTCACGTTCTCATGTTTCCTGGGATGATTCCACCTGTTCCATCAGAGAACAGTTCCATAAAGTATGTCCCTAAGTCTCCTACACAGAAATTTACCTTCTAAATTCTCTGCACTAGAGACCTCAAAACATTAAAACCAAAGTTTCACTGATGTGATGATTTACTGAGCTGAAATTAAAAATGAATTATCATCTTAACTGCTCAGAAATTAATTCTCACTAGGTTTTGTCTAGAACTTTTAACCACTTATGTTTCTAGAGAAAAGTTTTACCTGGTCTTAGATTTGCCCATGGTCTAATAGTCAAAGGCAACAGAGTTTTAATCAGGAATTGCTTCTTCACCCTTCCAGAATAAAACAGCCAAAGCATCTGGGTACTTAGGTTGAGGCTAGGGGAACACTCTTATTATAGATTGAATTGTGGTTTACCAAAATACGTGTTAAAATCCATAGACTCCAGACTTCCTGGAGCCATGAAGGTTGGACAAAACAATAAAACCATTGCCCTGAGATAATCTTTATACCTTAAACCCAAACTACCCCTGGATGTCTTCTTAAAACCAAACAGTAATTTGGCTTAACTAGTAAAAAATATCTGTCCTGAGCATTGTGCTCTTTTAAGATCTATCTATATGGGATCAAAGTGACAACAGCAACTCAACAATCCTTATAGAAACAATAGAAGACAGGCACAGAGCAATCCCTCACAGATACCCAGACACTATAGGAGAGAGATCCAACGGATCTATCAACTCAGGACCATAGCACTGGGGGACACCAGACTCAATTGGCACAACAAAATACGTAAAAGCCTTGTTCCTCTTCCCATATTGGTGAGTAGCAACTGGGGTCTTAAAAGCTTTCAAGTGACCATCTAAGATGCATCTAATGGTCTCTTAGCATCAGAAGAAGAGTGCAAAAAAATAATAATAAAAAAAAGACATTTGGAAACAATTAGCCCTAGGACACGATGGCTCTTGAGACCAGAAGAACTAGATGGTGCCCAGCTACCAATGCCAACCACTCAGGAAAGGATCAAATCTGGAGATACAGGATAGAGTAGGAGTAAAAAACGTGGAACAAAATCCAAAAACTCAATAATGACCAGAATTACTGGTTGGATGGAGTCTGGTGAGACCCCCAATACTATGGCACTAGAACACATTCTGCGCCTGGAATAAAGCTCACTCCCAGGAGCTGGCTCTCAGCCCAATAGTTAATAAGATGTACACGCAGACCACTCAACCCAGGATGACACACACACATATTCTATGGTAATACATCCCTTGGAGCAATCGACCACAGGACACCAGAGGACCAACATCCAAATTGAGGAAAGCAGGACAAACAGGAGTGCATAAATATGAGGGGAACAGGGTTACTGGACAGGGAGGAGAGGATACTGGGTTAGGGTTGGACATGGTAAATGGGGAGTGAAACTAAATGTACACATAACGTTGAATGTAAAACAAACTCTTAAAAAATAATTTTAAAAAAGTGACAACAGCAACTCAAAAGATTAGAGAGGAACTTTGGTGGGGGATTGGCAAATTTATGTTAAAGGGGGAGGAACAACTCAGAAAAGGAGGGTGAGAATGATTACACAATTCAAAGAATGTAATCAGTGTCGCTAAAAGTACATGTACACACTGTTGAATTAGTGTATATTTTGCTGTATAAATTCTCAACAAAATAGATAAAATTATGTTAAAAACCATGTTAGAATCTTAACCCCTGTACCTGTAAATACAGCCCTTGTTCTAGTTACCTAGTCCCGCTCTGAAGAATATACCACAAATGGGATGGCCTTAACAAACAGGAGTTTATTCTTACAATTTTGAGGCTTTAAGTCCAAGTTCAAAGTGCCAGGCTCTAGGGGCTGGATATAGGCCCCTCAACCTTGGGGTCCAGCTCCACCTCCTGCTCCCAGCCCACTGGAGCTAGAGACTTGTCTTCACTCAGACAGCTGCTGGCTGCTGAGGCTGACAAGCCACAAGGTTAACAAGTAAAAAGGCACAGTCCCAATGTTACCAAACCACATGGCAGGCCATTAACTTAAGTCCATTTTAAGTCCCAAGGTCGGCAGAGAATAGCAGGCTGCTGATCAATGACAGGGCTACATGCAGTGTCCAAGCATACCATACGCTAGAGACCATTCCCAAGGCTTCTCCTTATATACAGGAAGCAGACCACATTCCAAAGGCAGCTACTCAACCATGGAGTTGATTGCCAGTCTCATCCTGAGGAATAACTACCACCAGCTGCCCAGCCACTCAACCAGGCCCAGCCAAGTTGACACACAAACATAACTACCACAGCCCTGTTTGGAAATAGGGGGTTTCTTTTGTCATGTTCATGAGGCCATATCAGTGGAGGGAGGATTCTAAATCTAATCACTTCTGAGTTATAAAAATATACAAATAGACACAGAGACATACACATAGGAAGAAGAAGGACATCAAAGAACGCCAGGGATTGCTGGCAGACAACAAAAAGTAAGAGTCTCACAGAAGAACTTGGCATGACTGAGAACCTGATTTGGATTTTTAGCCTCAAAAATTGTGAGAAAATAAATTTTTATTCTTTAAAGATTCCCATCTTGGTGTTTCTGTTGTGGCAGCACTAGGAACTAAGATAGCCCTCTTGGTTTGCTAGTAATATTAACTTCCTTTAAACAAAATAAGTGGTTAAATTTGCTATCCAAGTACTATGGGGCTGAAAAGCACCAATTCAGTGGTGCCTCCTTCCTATGCTTATAAAAATCGACTTACCATTGAGTTGATTCCTACTCATGGTGACCCCATGTATGTGAGGGTAGACCTTCTCCACAGCGTTTTCAGTGACGGATTTTTCAGAAGGAGATCATCAGGTCTTTCTTCCATGGACCCAAACTTCCAAGATTTCAGTTAGCAGTTGAGTTTTAAATCTGTTCTCTTCATCTAACAAGCTAAAAGTTGTGCGGATGTGACCATCCCAATCTTCCTTCTCTACCTCCTCCTACTCTCCAATACAGTAATAATTCTTGTTCTTCCTGTAGGCAAATTCTGGGGTAGCAGGGGGTGTACTCTATAGTCTTCAAAGCAAAGAGCTGTTGTATAAATGAAACATCCAGTAATAGAATCTCAGAAGACAAGAGGAGAAGCAGAGAGAAGAAAGAAGATGTATTACTGAATGTTTAGAGGGGAACCTTTTGCAGGTAGAAGGGACATGAAAAAAACACTTGATTTGAGACCTCTACCTACCCCCTGGCTGATCTATTAGGAGGGATCAACCTTTAAAGGAATTTCTGGAAATTTGTAAAATATGGCTTATTACCTTCACGCCACCAAGGTAAATATGAAGGGCAAGGAACTGAGACATTTCCTGGAGAGGAATGAGGCCAGCACACATATTTATCAAATGTCCCATTACAAAATATGTCTGTGGAGAGAAAAAAAAAAACCAAACCAGTTGCCATGGAGTTGACTCCAACTCACTGACCCCATGTGTGCAGAGTAGAACTGTGCTCCAAAAGGTTTTCAATGGCTGTAATGTTTTGAAGCAGATCCGCAGGCTTGTCTTTTGCAGTGACTCTAGATGGGTTTGAAACACCACCCTTTAAGTTAGTAGTCAAGTATATTGATCTTTTGAGCCACCCAGATACATTGTGGAGAGAAGAGGAGTCCAAGTGAAGCTGTGTTGAAGGACAAGGTTTTCAGACCCAGAAAAAAGTAACCAAGAGCCCAGAGCCCACCTTCCTGGCATTGGAAGCTGATGGGACCTGTGCAGGGACCAGATGGGTCTGGAATGAGGAAGGAAAAGGGGGTTGGACAGGAATACTTAATGCAACCCCAAACACTGTGGCTTTGTCTACCCAAAATGACCTCTGGCCAAGGTCCAATTATGTGAATATGTACGTCACACTGATTTTGGTTTATTTTACATGAACTGAACTCTCACAGAAACTTGGGTTTAGAAGGACACTTGAAGGTTCAGCCAGTGGCCTTCTGTTCCATAGTTAACTAAATAGTTATTAAACTTTCACCAATTAGATCCCAGAGAAACTTCACCCTATGAAACATGCAAAATGACCAGTCGATCTTAGGTCACCTGTGGCATTACTGAAGTTTTATGAATATCCAACACAAGAAATACCTGGTCATATTTCTACATATGAAAACTACTCTAGTGATCATTATTAAATATTCAGATGAAGCACAGGGGATGTGTTAAACCAGCACTTGGGAGGCTACAAACATAAGACCAAGCCTTATAGGTTTCTAATAATCAAATGAAGGAGTGGTTTCAGACTGGGTCCCAAATTTCTATACTGCAAACTCCTGACCCTGGGAATAAGCATCATTCCCCACAAACTGCTCTCTATTAGGCTAAAATTCAGCGCCTACTTGGAGTGAACAGTTAGGTTAGTGGCATCTATATGCCTACAAATGCAGAAGTGCTAGGTTACAAGCTGAGTTTTGGCACTTTTGATGACCTGGCTGGCAAGACCTCATCTTTGTGAGGCAGGTGCTCAACTGACTGAGCTGCTAGCAGAATGGCTTCAGATGTAGAGGACTTGTCCTGCTCAGCCCTCAGAAAACAGTATTTCCCAAAGTGGGAGGTGGCTCTTATAACTGATCCTGCTGCCATCAAGTAAATTCCAACACATAGTGACCCCCATTGGGTTTCTGAGGCAGTAAATCTTTATGGAAGTAGATTGTCAGGTCTGCCTTTTGTGGAATGGTTGGTGGGTTTGAACTGCCAACCTTCTAGTTAGCAGTCAATTGCTAAGGGCACTGCACCTAGCAAGTCTTAATTATCCCTATCTGGGATGTAGGAATTTTTAGAGGGAGAGGGCTATGGCCTGAAGCCTGGGAATATCTTCAGATCATGAAAAGGAATGGAGTGTTTATAGTCCCCATCAACCTCCAGACCTCTAAATGAAATAATCTGAAAGAAGCAGCTGGGGAGAGAATGGGTAGCTTTCACCTTTGATTTCCAGTACCCAGAGGCAATGGGCCAAGGCTTCTTCTCCTTCTCCTCCTCCCCCTCCTTTATTTTTTGAGGTGGACATGCACATCTAGATGCACACAGAGTCAACATGTGGACAGAGAGGCCAGGGAATGATCAAACTATTAAAACATTTGCTAAAATGCTCCAAACACTGTAGACTTGGATAAAAGAAATGTTACTACTCAGATTCAGTTAAAACCCTGGAAGACTAGTAAAGATCTCTTATCCCTCTGTCTCTTATAATAACTTATAACCCATTGTTGTCACATCAATGCTGACATATAGTGACCCAAAAGGACAGAGTAGAACTGTCCCATAGGGTTTCCAAGGCCATAATCTTTATGGAAGCAGACTGCTTCATCTTTCTCCCTCAGAGGCTGGTGAGTTTGAACTGCTAACCTTTCAATCAGCAGATGAATGCTTAACCACTACACTACAAGGGTTCCTTCCTTCACAATAGATTTCCAAATTAATTCACAAGTCATTAATGTCATGTGAGTGTGCCGTGACAGGCTGTCTTTTTTATCAAAGATGGCAATACCAATATACATCCCATCACATATGTCTTTTTTATAATGAGAAGTGGGGGTCTATATCCCTTCTCTTTAAACTTGTGTAGACCTTTGTAGGGAGCGCTGGTGACATTCTCATGCACTGAACATATTAGAAATGATAGTGTGTGACTAAGACTAGGTCGGGAGCTCTGGTGGCATAGTGCCTAAGGCACTTGACTGCTAACCAGAAGGTTGGCGGTTCAAATCTACCAGCCACTCCTCAGAAGGAAGATTGGGTGATCTACTTCGGTAGTGATACCATCTCGGAAGTCCAAGGAGGGGTCGCTATGAGTCGGAGACAACTCGATGGCACATAACAACAACAACAGAGGCTATGTCATAGAAGGCAATATGGCCTCTGGTGATGCTTGTTCTTGGAACCCAGCCTCCATGCTGCGAGAAAGCCTAGGCCATGTGCAGAGGCCACATGGAGGTATTCTGGCCAACAGTCCCAGCTAGGCTGTCAACTGACAGCAGATCAACCAAGAGATGTGTAAGGGAATGAATTAATGTCTCAATAAGCCATCCTCATTGTGCCCTGCCTGAACTCCTGACCCCAGAAACTGTGAGAGATAATAAATACTTACTGTTGTTTTAAGCCACTAAGTTTTGGGGTAATCTGTTACACAGCCAGCAATAACTAATACATGTGCTTACCAGAAGGTTCCTTGAGTAAGTCTCTCAGACACTTCTCTTTGTACTGTGCCCACTTCTGAGTTGTCTTCTCAAGAAGAGAGCCTGTAACCTAAACAGACAAAAATATGGTGACTTCCAGATAGCGGCAAACGGAAATGTGGCTGTGCTATCATCTTGTAACATGATTCTCAGACTTTCCTGCTAGAGTACCCCTAATGGCCTGTACCAAGAACAGAATGTTTTGGGCATCTTCTCATCTACCTTAAGTAATATCGTACGTGCATATTTTGTATCAACCCCATGATCTAATCATACAGATTTTAATACAAACAAGATTTTTTAAAAAGTCTTCAAGTGAGGTTGACATTTCAAAAGGATGCAATATACTCATCTTGAAGTTTCACACCATCTCAGACAAGTAGTTGCACACTCCTAAGACTGTGTGGATCCAAAAGAGAGAAGCATCACACTAAAAAAGGCAAAGTAATGTACCAGAAAAGAGCCGGGAGAGTTGCAGGGGCCTGCACCATCCAACCGGGGCATTGTGAGTCCAGAGGCAGACAATGGGTAGGTGGATGTTCTACTGTATACCAAGGCTTTGGATTTTTTTTTCCTTTCTGATGTTACCTGCCCTATTACATTAAACACACACACACACACACACACACTTTTGCCATCAAATAGATTCTGACGCATAGTGACCCCATGTTCTAGAGTAGAATTGTACCTTAGGGTTTTCTTGGTGTAATCTTACCAGGTGGTGCCTTTGGGTGAGTTCAAACCACCAACTTTTTGCACCATCCAGGGAATTTCCCATTCCATATAACCTTGGAACTATAACATAAACTGTTCAACTTTTCAGATAATTGGATTACCTAACAACTTCTAATTGAGTATTTTTGCCACTTTGTTTTTGTTTTAAAAGAGTCTTCTCTTCTACTGTTCAATTTACTTTTTTATTGAGCACATTTTACATGCAGTGTCTTGCAGTAAGGAGGATTTGAAAAGGATACAAAGATGAACAAGATACAGTCTTTGCCCTAACGTACTTAAAATCAGCTAAACATACTAATTGCTGCCAAGTTAACTGTGACCTCATGTGCCTCAGAGTAGAAATGTGCTCCTTAGGGTTTCCAATGACTGATTTTTTGGAAGTAGATTAGGCCTTTCTAGAGGCACTATTGGGTGGGGTCAAACCTCTAACCCTTTCAGTAGCAGTTGAGCACATTAACCAAACACAAGACAATTATATAATGGATTGGAATACAAAGTCAAGGGATATTTTTATCCTGTCATCCTCTGCTTCCAAACAGGCTTCTCCTCCTGTGGCTCAGTCCTTGGCATCATTGTCTTTTCAATCACAAGCTAGAAGCCAAGAGCCATTCTCAATACCTCTTCACCCTGAACCCACATTTAACCAGTCACCAGATCTGTCAACTCTACCTTCTAAATTCCTGCCCTGTCCAACACTGCTTCTCATTTCCCCCACCTCTGGCCTGGCACCACTGTCCACCCTCCATGATGTGCCAGAGCATAAATTTGAGCATAGTGCTTTTATTGTAAAGTCTTACAGTTATGCCCTACAGACTCAAGATTCAACATTTCAGCCATCTCCATCCCAAATCTCTCCACATCTGTCATGCTCTTTCATGACTTTGCATCTTTGCTCATCCCACTTTACATCTTTGCACATCCCACTGGTACTTATACCCCCACACACACCCACACTTTTCATCAGGTTGACTCTTCCTTCTTCAAGGCTGAACGTCAAACCAAATGATCCTTAGGAAGTTGTACATGACCACCTCTCTCCCTTGAGAGAAGTATTGAGCTAGTAACCCTTCTCAGTGCCACTGGACCCCACACATGAATTATTCCTAGGGCCCATCACACTGTATTGTCATTGGTGATTCACTTGTCTATCTCCCTTACTGCTCCATAAGTTTCTTAAAGACTGAGATAAATCCTTCACCTCTGAGTACAAGCCTCTAGCAAAGGCAAGAGCCATCACCCTTGTGTTCCTTTGTTTTACAACTAAAGAAACAGAGGCACAGTGTGGAGTGGAGAATGGCTGGAGGTGAAGAATGCAGGGTTAGGGTTAAATATGTGATCTGGGATAAAATTACTCAATTAACCAATTTACTTTGAGGTTTGTCTCCTCTTGCAAGGAGTAACAAACTCAAATGTTTTCTTAGGCAAATAACCCAAAGGAATGAAACAAGACAACTGTAACAATAGGGAGAGGGGAAGCCTGTAGCTTTGGGGAGATACTTCATCTAAAGGCATTCAAGTTCAATTAAGCAAATACACACACACACACACACACACAAACCATCTATTGGTCTAAGGGCAGCCAGTTTTTAGCTCATGAGTAACTAGTCCAATCTACCCTCTCCCTTTACATCACATTTGGTAATGCAGAGGGTCAGAAAAAAAATGAAGGAACCCCTCAATGAGATAGAATGAAACAAATGCCGCAACCATAAACTCAAACATACCAATGGTCATGAAGATGGCACAGGATCAGGCAATGTTTCATTCTCTTATACATAAGGTCACTATGAGTTGTAGTCAACTTGATGACAACCCACAGCAACAATAGAAATCCCTCTCCCTTCTTTGCCCAGATGCCCTCCTTCCTGACACCCCCCCCACACACACACACACACTGTTGATCTCTTGATGAGGTCTGTGGATGGTTTTCCACAGAGGATCAAAAAGTATTTTGTCTTTTCCAGAGAATCACAAAGTCAGTGTTTTGAAGAAGAACTAGTATAGTCATCACTGGACCAGAGGTTCCCAAACTTTCTTAGTTCATGGTGTCCTGAGAGTCTCAGTAATTTTTTCCATAGCATTCTTAGACCAAAAGAAATATCTAAAGTCCAATGTATTAAGTTGTTATTGTTATTGTTGTTAGATGCCATCGAGGAGGTTCCAACTCATAGTGACCGTCTGTACAACAGAACAAAACACTGACTGGTCCTACACCATCCTCACAGTCACTGCTATGTTAGAGCTCCTGTCACAGCCACTGTGTCAATCCATCTCATTGAAGGTCTTCCTCTCTTTCACTAAACTATCTTACCTAGAAATATGTCCTTCTCCAGGGATTGGTCCTTCTTGATAACATGCCCAAAGTACATAAGACAAAATCTCACTACCCCTGCTTCTAAGGAGTATTCTGGTTGTACCTCTTCTAAGACAGATATATTTCTTATTCTGGCAGTCCATGATACAGTCAGTATTCTTTGCCAACACTAACATTCAAATGCATTGATTCTTCTTTTGTCTTCCTTATTCATTGTCTAGATTGCACATGCATCTGATGTGATTGACAATACTATGGCTTGGGTCAGGTCATGGTATTATTAAGTAGGTAGGTTCAAACATCTCAATAAATAGGGATGTCTTAATGATTTAGTGCATATTGGGCATTACACTACTTCTCCAATCTTAGAATCAGATTGGACAATGCCATCAATTACCTGTTCTAAATAGATTTTTGTGTCATACTTGCTTTTTATCACTGCAATGGCAAAACATTCGATTTTGTAACAATATTATGGCAGCAACAGAAATGCAGTGTGATCTAATGAAACTGTGAATGACTTCAAGCTAGTAGTTTACACAGGGCCTGGTAGATGTCAAGCATCACGGTATTCCCCTTGAAATTTTAAAATATCTGACACCATCCCTGTGAATTCACAGCAGCACCCTGAGGCACTTTAGCACACACTTCGGGAACCATGGGATTAGCCAACAAGTCAAAATAATGATGATGAAATAACTGACATTTATCCACTGGTTTCAATCTCCAGCGATTTCTCAATCTCTACTAACAATATCTCTGTGTTATGGCCCCAAAAGTAAGATGTAAATTCATTAAATAAATATTCTAATCAGTCCATAACTGAACCCATATTGTTTTTATAAATCCAGCAGATACATTGACAATTAAATAATAAGCTTCCAGAATTCCCCAAATCATCAAAGGAAGATGCTATTTTTGAATAAAGTATTATTCATGGCCTCAGGAATCTAACTGGAATCTAGCTGAGGAAGAGAATAAAATCAGCCATCTACATGAGCTAACCCTGGACTAGCATTCCCTTACCCCTCTGCTTTTTGTCATGGCTAATGTACATGGTCAAAAGCAGAAAAACAAGAATCTCTAGAAACACTGCATTTGGTACATCTAAGAGTCACTTTGTCTCCCCTGGTCATTATTCTGAAGATCTCAAAACACAAGAAGCACATTCAAGTTCAGTCACAGCCAGATTTCCAGACAAGTAATGAGGAAAGAACATATGAGTGGCTTTTTTTCTAAGAGAAAGTCCAACTCAATCTTGATTCCTCCTTCCTTTGGGCCACCAGCAACTACATCTGACTTATCTGAGAAGGAATTAAGGGAAAAGGTGGGAAAGATCTTCTATTACCTCCCTTTAAATAAATCTTCAATATTTCTTTGTCAGGGAAGAAATACAACTCACTGTAGTTAAAACAGAAATTACAGATAAACAAAAAGAAGGAAAGGTGGAATCATAATCTTATTATCCAGAAATTACTATCTTCTTCCAGAATCTCCTCTCTGTATATATAAATTCTTTTTCCTTCTTCCTTTTCTTCTCTGATTATTTTAATGAAGATGAAATTATACTATGTTGTAGACTTTCTTCACTAGGAAATATAATATGTTGCAAATATATTTTTATTTCAAGAAATATACTTCTAAAACAATTTTAATAGCAATATAATAGTCTACAAATAGATGTAACATAATTTATTTTTTTAAATCCTCTAGCAGTGAATATCTGCATTGTTTTCAGATGTTTGCTAAAAAGAAATGATGTTGGAATGAAAATCTTTAAATTTTTGAACACAACTTTATTTTCTCAAAAGAAATTCTTTGAATTGGAATTTCTGGGTCATAGTGTATACATATATTTTAAGGCTTTTGATAATGTACTGCCAAACTGTCTTTCCTCACCAAATTTTTTTTAACTAAAAAAATATGTACCATTTTACACTACCACAAGCAATGTATGAAAGGGCCACAATCTCTTTCTCAAAGAGCCTTAGAGGGTTTATGCTTTTATGATGCCAAAGCAACTGCTAATTGAGTTAAATGAGGGGTGGTGGAGTGAGTATAGAACTATTTCCCCACTTGAACTTTAAAACTAAACTGTCCCTGAGAATTTCTTATTAAGTGAATTTTATGAAGACTTCCTGCCAGAAAACACGCCACAACCATTTATATTCCATGTAGGGAAAACATCTACAAGCAAAATTCATCATCAAAGTCTACACAAAGCCACATAATATAAACATCTAGAGAAAGAAACGGGGCTTAAGGTGGAGAACCAAGAGGACAGTCATCAGAATTATTGACGCATGCTAGAGCACAGACCGAACAAAGAGGCTCTGAGAGCGAGTGGCTGGCGGAGAGTGGGAAGGGATACTGTTCGTGGGCATGTTATCAGTTATGAAAATCCCACAGCGAATGGGCCAAACTATGGAGTTGCCAGTGTTATAAGCCTACCTGAGACACTGCAAATTCTACAGCTGTAGAATATAAATATTCATATGTCAACAGCTTCCAAGGAATCCATGGGAGAAAGAACACAGGACTTCAAGTACCCTGGATAGCTGCAACAGCTCCATCTCTCACAAGCTACATGATTGTGGGCAATCATTTAACATAACCCCCTGAATCTTAATTTCCCCATCTGTAAGATGGGATCCAGTAATCATATTTTTCTCAGAGGCTTATTGTAAGGTTTAAGCAAGATGATATATATGGAAGCATGTTACAATAAAACCCAAAGTACTTTAGTCCCTGGGTGGTGCAAACAGTTAAGTATTCATCTACTAACTGAAAGGTTGGAAGTTTGAATCCACCCAGAGGCACTTAAGAAGAAAGTCCTAGTGATCTGCTTCCAAAAGGTCACAGCCATGAAAACCTATGGTGTATAATTCTACTCGGACACACATGGGGGTCACCATGAGTCAGAATCAATTTGACGACAACTGGTTTTGTTTTGTTTTAAATAGTAGTGCCTAAGGCACTTGACTGATAATCAGAAGGCTGGTGATTCAAACCCACCAGCCACTCCTCAGAAGGAAGATGAGACAACCTACTTCCGTAGTGATACTGCCTCAGAAACCCAAAGAGGGGTTGCTATGAGTCAGGTCCACCTTGATGGCACACAACAACAACAACAACAACAGCATCTCAAACCAAAAAACAAAACAAAATAACTCACTGCCATCGAGTCAATTCCAACTCACAGCAACTCCCATTGGGTTTCCAAGGCTCTAAATATTTGCAGAAGTAGACTGCCTCATCTTTCTTCCACGAAGTGGCTCATGGATTCAAACAACAGGGCTTTTGGTTAGCAGCCAAATGTCTTAACCACTACACTACCAGAGCTCTTTACTGTTGCACCTAGTAGGCAATTACTATATGTCTGTGGATAGATGGTAACAAAATAGGCAGTTAGCAGAACATACCCAGTTTTCATATGAGTTACTCAGAGAACTGAAGCAAGGATGAGAGTTCTGTATCAACTCTACCAACAATGGCCCAACCACTAATTGATTGGATCAGTGGGGCCAGAGACAGATGAGGGCCATCTGCCCCTCAGGATTGTCCTGATCACTCAACAAGAGGCTGGCATGGCAAGAATTGCTTAAAATAGAGTCAGTGGTTGGCCTCACATTTGCAGTCATGAAGACTTGAAGTTAGCCTCTGGGAGAATTTGGTAGGGGGTTTCCGCCTGTCTATGAGTCCCTGGGTGGTACAAACAGTTAATGTACTCAGCTGCTAACTGAAAGGTTAGAGATTCAAATTCACTCAGAGGTGCCTCAGAAGAAAGATTTTGTGATATACTTCCAAAAAATCAGCCACTTAGAAACCTATGGAGCACAGTTCTACGCTGACACACATGGGGTCTTCATGAGTTAGACTCAGTGCCAAGGCAGCTAGTTAGTCCCAGGCTGTTGTTAGGTGAAGTCTAGTCAATTCTGACTCATAGCATCCCTATGTACAACAGAACAAAACCCTGCCTGGTCCTGCACCATCCTCACAGTCTTTGCTATGTTTAAGCCCACTGTTGTAGGCACTATGTCAATCCATCTTGTTGAGGTCTTTTTCTTTTTTAATTAACTCTTTACTTTACCAAGCATGATGTCCTCCTCCAGGGACTTGTCCCTTCTGATAATATGACCAAAGTACATGAGTTGAAGTCTCACCATCCTTGCTTTTAAGGACATCCTGGCTGTACTTTTTCCAAAACAGACTTTTTTCATCCTTTGGGCAGTCCATGGCATATTCAATGTTCTTTGCCAAAACCATAATTCAAATGTGTCAGTTCTTCAGTCTTCCTTATTCATTGTCCGACTTTAACATGCATGTGAGGCAATGGAAAACACCATAGCTTGGGTCAGGAACACCTTAGTTCTCAAAGCCACTTGCCCCAGAGAATGCCTGATACGGTGAAAACTGTGTGGGATCTGGGACTGCAGCCTGTATGGGGATTCCAGGGGAATCAGAATTCCAAGAAAGGAAAGAAAATAGGATTTCTGCAAATAGGGACTAACTCTGTCTATCAGTCAAACGAGAAAAAGAGTTGTTCTTCAGACAATGGAACTGAAATTCATTCAAATCATGGCCCAATAAAAAAATAGAAAACATCCTTAAAGCCCTTCAACATCATGCCATGGATCTACATTTACTGGCATGGAAAAATGTTGCTCAACCTCCCTGAGACTCAGTTTTCTCATCTTAAAATGGGACTAGAAAAAGAGAACCTCCCTCACGTGATTGCTGAGAGTGTGAAATAAGATAAGAGACACCTGGCACCAGGCTTAGTGCATCATATGTGCCTAATTAAAAAAAAAAAAAAAAGTTGAGTTGTTAGCGCATTGCATAAAGAAAAAAAGCAGATTGCAAAAAATATGTATAGTATGAGCCCATATATTTTTTTAAAAGATTGTATGTAAATAAATGGTAGAAATATAATCTGGAAGTGTAAGTCCCAAATTATGAATGAGGGTGATCTCTGGGTGGTGGAATTATAGGATTTATACATTATATTTATACTTTTTTGTATTTTCTTTTCTTTTTTTTTTTTTTATTTAAACAGTGAGTATTTATGTTTTTATAATTAAAGAAGGGAAGGAAGAAGGAAAATGGAAAAGAAAAAAGAGAAAGGAAAGATAAGAACAGAGTCAGTACTTCTTGTATTTATTTTTATTTTTAAAACAACGAGCATTCTATACTTTTATAATAAGAAAGAAAAGAAGGGAGGAAGGAATGGAAAAAGAAAGAGAAGGAAAGGAAAAATAAAACAGAACAGAGCAAGCAGTTTTACCTAAATGCTCAAACCTGAAAGAATAAAAAAGGCCCATGGGAGAATACATGCAGCAATTCTAAATGGTATTTTCTGAGTTCCCGCCAACATGGGAAAATACTTGTAGTATGATGTAAAGGGGAAACCAGGATATAAAATGTTTAATGTATCATAATTTTAGCTGTGTAAAAAATGCATAGCAAAAGGATTTGAGGGAAATAGGCTAAAATATTAACAGTGATTACCTCTAAATCCTAGGATTCTGGTTGATCATTATTTTCCTAATAGTGTTGTGTATTTCCCAGAATGCCTACAAGAGACCCACATTGTTTCTATAATCAGAAAATATGCACAATCCATGACAATAATAATAAATAGTAAACTGCTCTTACTTGCTTGATGGAAACCAGCAGCAGCAGGGTGAGGAAGGGCCTTACTGGGGCCTGGAGAGGGAGCTTCCTGTAGGAGGGAAGAGGACTGGTCCTCTGCGTCACAGGGGTGCCCATCCGAAGCCCATGGGCTCCAGGCAACGGCACCGCTCTTCGCCTCCCAGGCCCTGCCCTATTCAGTCCTGGCCTCATCGTCCTCACTGCACTCTCACAAGCATGGGCACATTTCTCTACCCGTCTGCGATGTACCACAGACAGCCTCCTCTTGCATTCCTCTTTGTATAAGGAAGCAATGTTTGCACAAATCCCCGTCACGCCGCTGAGAGCGTCTGAACCCGTCTAGAGAGATCTACAGAATCGGCAAATTTTCTCATCAACAGTGCTTCATCCCCCGCCCTGGCCCCCCCAAAAGCAAGGAGATTTTTCCCAGACCTTCCCCAAGTCAGCTGCTCTCTGGGACTTCCTCAGCAGAGGCCAAGAAGATGGAAGATGGTCAGTGGATTCCAACCCTGAGGACCCTGCTCATTGCAAAGAACAGGGTGGGACAGTCCATGAGTCTGAGCTCTTGAGGAACAGCTGGCAGGAGAGGAGAGCCTCATGCCAGTTCTGAGGTGGGCATCTTTATGAGTAGGGAATATTTCTTACTAAGGCATTAAGCTTTGTTAAGGCTAGTCTGAGGCCAGCCACAGGCAGGTCCTCCTCTGGGCCCTGTTTGTGCCAACAAGAAAGGAGACACAAGTTGCCCAACCCAGGAGAAAACAACGTGGCCTTTCAGCTCCAGAGGCTCAGGTTATATCTACACAATAGCAAAACTCTCATGAAAAATCCAACATTCACTCCTCTTGACTATCCACTTGGTGTAAGCCATGTTGCTCAGCTCCTCTGGAAGATCCTATGTAACTTATGATGCATTCACTTACTAATGTATTAGTACATTAGTCCATACTCATCACAATTCACATTTATGGAACCCTCACAATATCCTATGACTGTATGATAATTCTCCACTGGACAGCTGAGAAACAGATTCAGAGGGGTTAGGTTGCTTGCCCAAGACCACACAGCAAACAAATGGCAGAACAGGGATACCTAGATCTTCTAAGCAGAGTCACCTGACCACAGCTACTTGGTAAGGCACATATCCTCCCCTCTCTTGGTGAGTTCCTTTTCCCTATCAGGCTCATCACTCTGCTAGAAAGCTCTGCTTGGCCCTTCTCACCCATTTCTCCCTGTTCATCTCCCAACATCCCCTTCCAACTCTCCCCAGCTTTCTGAACCAGAGGCCCAGGTGGAAGACAGAATTGAATGAAACATCAGGTCAGCAAAAGGTAAGAACAGGTTTTCATTTTGTTTCATTTCAGTTCAACCATGGGAGTTCATCTTGATTAACATATCTGAAGGTGGGGATTCTGAACAATTGGAGAAACAGGTCTAAGTCTGGGACTTCCTCAGCAGAGGCCAAGGAGAAGATGGAAGATGGTCAGTGGATTCCAACCCTGAGGACCCTGCTCATTGCAAAGTACAGGGTGGGACAGTCCATGAGTCTGAGCTCTTGAGGAACAACTGGCAGTGGCGAAGTTCAATAAGACAGAAAATAACAAATGCTAGTGAGGATGTGGAGATATTGGGACTCATACACAGCTGGTGAGACTGTGGAAAACAGTATGGTGATTCCTTAAAAAGTTTGAATTAGAAATACCATTTGACCCAGCCATTCCATTACTAGGTATATATCCTGAAGAAGTGAGAGTCAGGGCAAGAACAGAAAAATGCACACCCATGTTCATTGCAGCACTATTTACAATAGAAAAAAGATAAATACAACCTAGGTGCCCATCAACAGAAGAATGGATAAGCAAACTATGGTACACACGCACAATGGAATACTATACAACCCTAAAGAATTACATAGAATCTGCAAAACACCGCATAACATGGATGAATTTGGAGGACATTGTGCTGAGTGAAATAAGTCAATCATGGAAGGATGAATATTATATCAGTCTGTTATTATAAAAAGTCAAGGAAAGGTTTCTATACGGAAGGATATTTTCTTTGTTGGTTTCAAGGGATGTGAGGGGAGGGGAGAAAACACTGCTAGATTGGTAGAGACAAGTATTGATTGGGGTGAAAAGAAGGTGAAATGTATCAAATGTGAGTGACACAGTGGCACTGAGGAAGAAGAAGACATAGACAGATGCATGGGAGGTACAGACAACAAAGATGAACCCTTTTGCACATAAGTATTGTGTTGTCAGTGAAGGCAAACATTGATCTATGGATGGATAGATAGGTGGACAGGCTGAACGATTAAGTATGTCTATGCAGGGGGGAGTGTGCCCATGACCATGTATAGGGTTGGCAGACAATGCTTGTACAAGTGTATTTGTATGTTCTATAAGAATTCCTAGGTATATAGTAGAGCTGACAAGGCACAAGGTTGTAGTCACTTCTTGGCCACAACCAGCTACCAGGAGGGAGTAAGTAGCTGGACCTCTGGGCTCAGGACCATGTTCCCAAGGGACATCAGGCTCAATTGGCATAACATACTACACAAAAACCTCGTTCCACATACTACTTTGGCGAGTGTTGTTGTTGTTAGGTGCCATCAAGTCATCTCTGACTCACAGCAGAATGAAACACCACCCTTTCCTGTGCCAGATCCATGATTCTTGCTATACTTGAGCCCATCACCACAACCACCATGTCAATCCACCTCATTGAGGGCTTTCCCCTCTTTTGTCGACCCTCCACCTTACCAAGCATGACATCCTTCTCCAGGGAATGGTACCTTCTGACATGACCAAAGTATGTGAGAGGAAGTCTGGCCATTCTCGCCTCCAAAGAGCATTCTGGCTGCACTTCCTCCAGGACAGACCTGTTAGTTCTTTTCACAGTCCATGCTACTTTCAGCATTCTTTGCCAATACCACAGCTCAAAAGCATCAATTCTTCTTCAGTCTTCCTTATTCCATGTCCAGCTCTCACATGTATATGAGGCGATTGAAAATGCCATAGCTTGTGTCAGGTACACCTTAGTCCTCAAGGAGACATCTTTGGTCCTCAGCACTTGAAAGAGGTCCTTTGCAGCCAATTTGCCCAGTGCTATACCTCATCTGATGTCCTGATTGCTGCTTCCACTGACATTAATTGTAGAACCAAGCAATGTGATGTCTTTGACAATTTCAATCTTTTCTCCATTTATCATGATGCTGCTTATAGGTCCAGTTGTGAGGATTTTTGCTTTCTTTTAATTGAGATGTAATCCATACTGCAGACTGTATTCTTTAATCTTCATCAGTAAGTGCTTCAAGTCATCCTCACTTTCAGCAAGCAGAGTTGTGTCATCAGCATATCACAGGTTGTTAATGATTCTTCCTCCAATCTTGATGCCATCTTCTACTTCATATAGTCCATCTTCTTATTATTTGCTCAGTATACAGATTGAATAAGTATGGTGAAAGGATACAAACCTGATGCACTCCCTTCTTGATTTTAAACCATGCAGTGTCCTCTTGTTCTGTTTGAACAACAGTCTCCTGGTCTACGTACAGGTTCCTCAAGAGTACAATTAAGTATTCTGGAATTCCCATTCTTCTTAATGTTATCACAATTTGTTATGATCCACAAAATCAAATGCTTTTGCATAGGCAATAAAACACAGGTAAACATCTTTCTGGTATTCTTTGTTTTGAGCCAAGATCCATCTGACATCAGCAATGATACACTTCATCCCACATCCTCTTCTGAATCCAATTTGCATTTCTGGAAGCTCTCTGTCAATATACTACTGCAACAGTTTTTGAATTAATTTCAGTCAGATTTTACTTGCATGCAATATTAATGATATTGTTCGATAATTTCCATGTTCTGTGGAATCACCTTTCTTTGGAACAGGCACAAATATGGATGTCTTCCAGTCAGTTGGCCAGGTAGCTGTCTTCCAAATCTCTTGGCATAGCCAAGTGAGTGCCTCCAGAGGGGCATCTATTTGTTGAAACATCTCAATGGGTATTCTGTCAATTTCTGGAGCCTTGTTCTTCACCAATTCCTTCAGTGCACCTTCGAATCCTTCCTTCAATACCATTGGTTCTTGATCATATGCCATCTCCTGAAATGGATGAACATTGACCAGTTCTTTTTGGTACCATTACTGTGTGTATTCCCTCCATCTTCTTTTGGTGCTTCCTGCATCATTCAATATTTTGCCCATAGAATCTTTCAATATTGCAACACGAGGCTTAAATTTTTCCCTCAGTTCTTTCAGCTTGAGAAATGCCAAGCATGTTCTTCCCTTTTGGTTTTCAGACTCCAGGTCTTTGCATATTTCATTTTAGTAATTGGCTTTGTCTGCTCGAGCTGCTCTTTGAAATCTTCTGTTCAGCTCTTCTATATTGTCATTTCTTCCATTTGCTTTAGCTACTCTTTGCTCAAGGGCAAGTTTCAGGGTCTCTTCTGACATCTATTTTTGTCTTTTCTTTCTTTCTCATATTTTTAATGCCCTCTTGCTTTCTTCATGGATGATGCTCTTGATGTCATCCCACAATTCTTCTAGTGTTTGGTCCTTGATGTTCAATGCATCAAATCTATTCTTTAGATTGTCTCTAAATTCAGGAGGGGTATATTCAAGGTCATATTTTGGCTCTCATGGGCTTGTTTTAATTGTCTTCAACTTCAAGTTGAACTTCCATATGAGCAGTTGATGATCTGTTCCACAATTAGCTCCTGGCCTTGTTTGGGCCAAAGATACTGAGCTTTTCCTTTGCCTCTTGCCACAGATGTAGTCAATCTGATTCCTGTGTACTTCATCTGGTGAAGTCCACATGTATAGCCTCCATTTGTGTTGTTGAATAAAAGTATTTGCAATGAATAAATCATTGGACTTGCAAAATTCTATCATGTGATCTCCAGGATTATTTCTGCCACCAAGGCCAAATTTTCCAACCACTGGTGATTCCTCTTTGTTTCCAACTTTTGCATTCCAATCACCAGGGATAATCAACACATCTTGATTGCACTTTTGGTCAATTTCAGATTGCAGAAGTTGATAAAAATCTTCAATTTCCTCATCTTTGGCTTTGGTGGTTGGTGTGTAAATTTGAATAATAGTCATATTAACTGGTCTTCCTTGTAGGTGTATGGATATTATCCTATCACTGACAGCATTGTACTTCAGGACAGATCTTGAAACATCCTTTGTCATGATTAATGCCACACCATTCCTCTTCAATTTGTCATTCCCAGCATAGTAGATCATATGGCTGTCTGATTCAAAATGGCCAAAACCGGTCCATTTCTGCTCACCAATGCCTAGAATATCAATCTCTATGTGTTCAATTTCATTTTTGACAACTTCCAATTTTCCTAGATTCATACTTCATGCATTTCATGTTCTGATTATTAGCAGATGTTTGCAGCTGTTTCTCTTCAATTTGAGTCATGCCATGTCAGCAAATGGAGGTCTCTAAAGCTTTACTTTATCCTTATCAGTAAGATTGGTTCTACTCTGCTTCAGCAAGTAGTGACTGGGATCTTAAAAGCTTACAAGCAGCCATCTAGATGCAACAATGGGTCTCTCCTCATCTGAGCAAAGAAGAATGAAGAAAACCAAAGATGCATGGAAACAATTAGTCCAAGTGACTGGTTCACCATGAGATCCTCAGCCTATATGACTATGAGACCAGAAGAACTAGATGGTGACCGTCTACCAATGTCAACCACTTGGTAGGGATCTGTGTCAGAGATACTGGATAGAGTGGGAGAACAATGTGGAACAAAAGTCAAAATCATAAAATTTTCTGGTCTGATAGAGCCTGATGGGATCCCTGAGACTATGACCCCCAGCTGCCCTTTGGGTCTGGAATTGAAACCACTCCTGTGGTTTCCAGCCAAATAAAAGACAGGCATATGAGCTGAACATTTACATTAGGTAGATACACTCCTTAGAGAGATCAATCAATAGAAGGGCTGTGTATGCACAGGGAGATAATTCATGGGGGCAGAAATGTATGGGAGGGAAGGACACAGGGAAGAGGTAACTATAGGAGGAAGTGGGTAGAGGGCTGTTGCACTGTGGGAAATTGCAGTAAATGTTACAAGACAAAGTGTATGTGAACTGCTGTATGGAAACTGAATTTGCTCTGTAAACTTTCACCCAAATCACAATAAATATGTAAAATAAACAAATAAACAAGAAACCCAGTGGCAAGGTTGTAAACCTTAGCAGTAAAATGCCAAATCCTGAACAAGACCCCAGAAGTAGACTCTTAAGGTGATGAGACCTCTGGAATCGATGTGGTGGTCGCTTTGAGGTAGTAGAAAGCAGGATGGAGTTAAGAAAATGCTTGCTCTGTAAGAATATACTATCTTATCTCTTTGAAATTTTTCTCAAAAACATCGTTTTTCTTAAGGGGCAAGAGTTAGTTCCACAAGGACTTCACCACCAGTGGGATGGGCGCCATCTAGTGATAACACATGATAACTTTCCTTGAGATGAGGAAAAAGAAGCAGGGCATAAATGCACACAATTTGTAAGGTATAGCAAGCATATGAATAGCTGATTAAGCTTCATCCACAAGAAAGAATAGGTAAAGTGATGTTAACCCAAATTTCACTGCCCTTTCTCCTACCTGCCTATGCAGGTGTATTCCCAGTTATATCCGGGGGTCTTTAGAAGGTGTCTGAAACATAAGGAAAGACCTAATTGTGTCAGATGCCACATGGAATCTTCTGCTATCATTCTCCTGCCCTCAAACTTTCATCAAATCCTTTGCTCTGAACTCTTTAAGCCTCCTCAGCATCATCACTCTTGCCACAAACACTTTGGCAAGGGCATCATTGGTGATGGTGCTGAAGCTCCATCTGCTAACTTTTGAGGCTCCTGGATACTGCTGAATTCTGTACCAAAGTGCACAGCACATAGGCCCTGATGCCGCCATGCCTGTATCCTATGTCATTCAGAGTCCCTGAAACAAGCAGCTCTCCTCTGCAGTCCCTCTCAGTAGGACAGGGCAGGGAACAAACCCTATGCAATTCTAAGGAGTCCATTTCTGGAACCAACACTCAGGGTTCAGCTCAGTGCAAAAGGTGAGGGTGGGACAATTCCACCCAGACTCCCTGGGTTTCAGTCAAAAACCAATACCTTGCTGCAGGGACTCAAACAGGTACATGCACAATAATGTTTTTTGCAGCACTGTTCACAATAACCAAAATGTGGGAACCCAAGTGTCTGTCCATCAACAGATAAGTGGAAAAATATATATATATATATATATGACATATTCATAGAATGGAATATTAGTCAGCCATAAAGAGAAATGGGGCTTGGAGGCTGCTTTTTGTTTGTCAGGCCAGGGACTGAGGTAGGCAGGTGGAGAGGGGTTAGAAACAACTAAGGGAGACGAATTTGTCTGTCAGTTTGTCATCCTGTGGTGGCTTATGGGTTGCTGTGAAGCCAGAGGCTATGCCACCATGTTGCAAAATGCCAGCAAGGTTATCCATGATGGACAGGTTCCACTGGAGCTTCTGGGCTAAGACAGACTTGGAAGAAAGAAGAACCCATCCACTTCTCAAAGAATTGGCCAGTGTTCTGGTTACCTGGTGCCACTCTGACAAGAATATACCACAAATGGGATGGCCTTAACAAACAGGAGTTGATTCTTACAATTTGGAGGCTTTAAGTCCAAGTTCAAAGTAATAGTCTCTAGGGGCTGGGTGAAAGCCCCTCAACCTTGGGGTCCAGCTCTGCCTCCTTCTCCCAGCCCACTGGAGCTAGAGGGGTTTCTACACTCAGACAGCTGCTGGCTGCTGAGGCTGAGAAGCCATAACATTGACAAGTAAAAAGGCACAGTCCCAATGTTACCACACCACACAGCAGGCCATTAATGCAAGTTCATTGTAAGTCCCAAGGTTGGCAGAGCATGACAGGCTGTTGAACAATTGCATGGCCACATGCAGAGTCCAATTGTGCCATAGGCTAGAGACCATTCCCAAGCCTTCCCCTTATATATAAGAAGCAGACCACATCCCAAAGGCAGCTACTCAGCTGCTTGTGGTAGATCCCACCATGGAGTGGATTGCCAGTCTCATCATGGGGAATAACTACCACCAGTTGCCCAGCCACTCAACCAGGCCCAGCCAAGTTAACACACAAACATAATTACCACTGCTAGTAAAAAATCTTATAAGTAGCAGTGAAACACTGTCTGATACATTACTGAAAAACTTTATGAACAGCCCTGAAACACTGTCTGACATAGTTCTGGAAGATAAGCCCATCAGATTTGGAAGGCACTCAAAATTTGACTGGGAAAAAGCTGACTCCTCAAAGTAGAGACGACCTTAATGATATGGATCAAGTAAATCTTTCAGGACCTCCATTGGCTGAAGTGGCAGGACTCAAAACGAACAGAAAAGATGCAACCACCCATTAATAATTGGAACATGGAATGTACAAAGTATGAATCTAGGAAAATTGGAAGTTGTCAAAAATGAAATGGAACACATAAAGATCACTATCCTAGGCATTAGTGACCTGAAATGGACTGGTTTTGGCCATTTTGAATCAGACAACCATATGATCTATGGCAGGAATGACAATTGAAGAGGAATGATGAGGCATTCATTGTCACAAAGAGTGTTTCAAGATCTGTCCTGAAGTACAGTTCTATCAGTGATAGGATAATATCCATACACCTACAAGGAAGAACAGTTAATACTACTATTATCCAAATTTACGCATCAACCACCAAAGCCAAAGATGAGGATACTGAAGATTCCTACCAACTTTTGCAGTCTTAAAGTGACCAAACATGCAATCAAGATGTGTTGATCATCACTGGTGACTGGAATGCAAAAGTTGGAAACAGAAGAATCAACAGTTGTCAGAAAATTTGGCCTTGGTGATAGAATTAACACTGGAGATTGCATGATAGAATTTTGCAAGACCAACGACTTACACATTGCAAATACATTTTTTCAATAACAAGCAATGACTATACATGTGGACTTCACCAGATGGAATACACAGGAATCAGACTGACTACATTTGTGGCAAGAGGTGATGGAGAAGTTCAATATCTTCAGCCAAAACAAGTCCAGGAACTGATTGTGGAACAGATCATCAACTGTTTATGTGCATGTTCAAGCTGAAGTTGAAGACAATTAAAACAAGTCTACAAGAGCCAAAATATGACCTTGATAATAACCCTCCTGGATTTAGAGACCATTTAAAGAATATATTTGATGCATTGAACACCAATGACTGAAAACCTGA
This sequence comes from Orycteropus afer afer, assembly GCF_000298275.1. Classification (NCBI taxonomy): domain Eukaryota; kingdom Metazoa; phylum Chordata; class Mammalia; order Tubulidentata; family Orycteropodidae; genus Orycteropus; species Orycteropus afer. The sequence continues at coordinate 172,587 of NW_006921786.1, read as the reverse complement.
GGAATTGTGGGATGACATCAAGAACATCATCCATGAAGAAAGCAAAAGGTCATTAAAAAGACCTTTCTTAAAAGAAAGGAAGAAAAAAACAAAATGGATGTCAGATCAGACTCTGAAACTTGCCCTTGAGTGGAGAGTAGCTAACACAAATGGAAGAAATGACGAGATAAAAGAGCCAAACAGAAGATTTCAATGAGCAGCTTGTGTAGACAAAGAAAATTACTATAATGAAATGTACGAAGACCTGGCATTAGAAAACCAAAAGGGAAGAATGCACTCAGCATTTCTCAAGCTGAAAGAACTGAGGAAAAGAAATTAAGCCTCAAGTTGCAATATTGAAAGATTCTATGGGCAAAATATTGAATAATGCAGGAAGCATCAAAAGAAGTTGGAAGAAATACACAGAGTCACTGTACCAAAAAGAATTGGTCAGTGTTCATCCATTTCAGGAGATGGCATATGATCAAGAACCAATGGTACTGAAGGAAGGAGTCGAAGCTGCACTGAAGGAATTGGTGAAGAACAAGGCTCCAGAAATTGATGGAATACCCATTGAAATGTTTCAAAAAATGAATGGTCCAGTGGAGACACACACTCAGTTATGCCAAGAGATTTGGAAGACAGCTACCTGGCCAACTGACTGGAAGAGATCCATATTTACATTCATTCCAAAGAAAGGTGATCCCATAGAATATGGAAATTATCAAACAATATCATTAATATCACATGCAAGTAAAATTTGACTGAAGATAATTCAAAAGCAGTGCAGCAGTATATTGATGGACAACTTCCAGAGGTGCAAGCTGGATTCAGAAGAGGACATGGAACAAGGGATAACACTGCTGATATCAGATCGATCTTAGCTGAAGGAAAAGAATACCAGAAAGATGTTTACTTACATTCTATTGACTATGCAAAAGCATTTGATTGTGTAGATCATAACAAATTGTGGATAATATTGAAAAGAAAGGGAATTCCAGAACACTTGATTATACTGATGAGGAACCTGTACATAGAACAGGAGGCTGTCATTCAAACAGAACAAGGGGATGCTGCATGGTTGAAAATCAAGAAGGAAGTGAGTCAGGATTGTATCCTTTCACCATACTTATTTAACTTGTATACTGAGCAAATAATCTGAGAATCTGGATTATATGAAGAAGAATGTGACATCAAGATTGGAGGAAGACTTATTAACAACCTGCGATACACTGATGACACAACTTTGCTTGCTGAAAGTGAGGATGACTTGAAGCACTTATTGATGATGATTAAAGACTACAGGCTGTGGTATGGATTACACCTCAATATAAAGAAAACAAAAATCCTCACAACTGGTCTAATAAACAGCTTCATGGTGGATGGAGAAAAGATTGAAGTTGTCAGGAACTTCATATTATTTGCCTCTATAATCAATACCAATGGAAGCAGCAGTCAAGACATCAGAGGACATATTGCATTGGGCAAATCTTCTGCAAAGGGCCTCTTTCAAGTAAGGAAAAGAAAAGATGTCTCCTTAAAGACTAAGGTGCGTCTAACCCCAGCCATGGTATTTTCAATCACCTCTTATGCATGTGAAAGCTGGACAATGAATAAAGAAGACGAACGAAGAGTTGATGCTATTGAGTTGTGGTGTTGGAGAAGAACGCTAAGGGTATCATGGTCTGCTAAAAGGACTCATAAATCTGTACTGGAAGAAGTCCAGCTGGAATGCTCCTTGGAAATGAGAATGGGAAGACTTCGTCTCACCTACTTTGGTCATGTTGTCAGAAGGAACCATTCCCTGGAGAAGGATATCATGCTTGGTAAAGTGGATAGTCAATGAAGAAGGGGAAGGCCCTCAACTAGATGGATAGACACAGTGGCTACAGTGATGGGCTCAGGTACAGCAAGGATCGTGAGGCTGGCACAGGATCAGTCAGTGTTTTGTTCGGCTGTGCATAGGGTCGCTATGAGTCGGAGATGACTCAATGGCACCTATCCAACAACAACAACAAAGAGAAATGAAGACCTGATGTATGCCACAACATGGATGAGCCTTGAAAATATGCTGGCTGAAAGAAGCCAGTCACAAAAGGCCATCTGTTGAATTGTTGTTGTTAGGTGCCGTAGAGTCATCTCCAACTCATAGTGACCATATGCACAGCAGAAGGAAATACCTCCCAGTCCCACACCAGCTCCACAATCCTAGTTGTACTTCAGCCACTGTGTCAATCCATCTCACTGAGGGCCTTCTCCTCCTTTGTCGACCCTCCACCTTACCAAGCATGACATCCTTCTCCAGGGAATGGTCCCTTCCGATAACATGACCAAAGTAGTTGAGACGAAGTCTGGCCATTCTCACTTCCAAGGAGCATTCCAGCTGCACTTCCTCCACGACAGATTTGTTAGTTCTTTTAACAGTTCATAGTGCTTTCAGCATTCTTCGACAACACCACAACTCAAAAGAATGAATTCTTCTTTGGCCTTCCTTATTCATTGTCCAACTTTCACATGCATATGAGGCGATTACAAATATTATGGCTTGTATCAGGCCCACCTTAGTCCTCAAGGAAACATCTTTGCTCCTCAGCACTTGAAAGGGGTCCTTTTCAGCCGACTTGCCCAGTGCTATACATAGTCTGATGTCCTGACTGCTGCTTCCATTGGCATCGACTGTAGAACCAAGCAATGTGAAGTCTTTGACAACTTCAATCATTTCTCCGTTTATCATGATGCTGCTTATAGGTCCGGTTGTGAGGAATTTTGTTTTCTTTATATTGAGATGTAATCCATACTGCAGATTATATTCTTAAGTTTTCATCAATAAGTGCTTCAACTCATTCTCACTTTCAGCAAGCAAAGTTGTGTCATCAGCGTATCACAGGTTGTTAATGATTCTTCCTCCAATCTTGCTGTCACCTTCTTCTCTATGTAGTTCAGCTTCTCTGATTATTTGCTCAGCATACAGATTGAATAAATATGGTGAAAGGATGCAACACTGACACACTCCCTTCTTGATTTTAAACCATGCAGATCCCCTTGTTCTGTTCAGATAACAGTGTCCTGGTCTATGTATACGCTTCTCATGAGTACAATCAAGTGTTTTGGAATTCCCTTTCTTCTCAATGTTATCCACAGTTTGTTATGATCCACACAATTGAATGCTTTTGCATAATTAATAAAACTCAACTAAACATCTTTATGGTTGTTGTTGTTGTTGCTAAGTGCCATCGAGTCATTTCCAACTCATAGTGACCCCATGCACAGCAAAACGAAACACTGCCTGATCCCGCGCCAGCCCCACAATCCTTGCTATACTTGAGCCCATCATTGAAGCCACCGTGTCAAGCCATCTCGTTGAAGGCCTCCCCCTCTTTCGCCGACCCTCCACCCTACCAAGCATGACATCCTTCTCCAGGGAATGGTCCCTTCTTACAACATGACCAAAATAGGTG
>NW_006921786.1:158925-165210 GCF_000298275.1 Orycteropus afer afer | reverse complement strand
AATTGGCTTTGGCTGCTCAAGCTGCTCTTTGAAATCTTATGTTCAGCTCTTTTATCTTGTCATTTCTTCCATTTGCTTTAGCTACTCTTCACTCAAGGGCAAGTTTCAGAGTGTCTTCTGACATCCATTTTGGTCTTTTCTTCTCTTTTTAATGACCTTTTGCTTTCTTCATCGATGATGTTCTTGATGTCATCCCCCAGTTCCTCAGATTTTCAGTCATTGCTGTTCAGTGCATCAAATGTGTTCTTTAGTTGGTCTCTAAATTCAGGAGGGATATATTCAAGGTCATATTTTGGCTCTTGTGGACTTGTTTTAATTGACTTCAATTTCAAGGTGAACTTGCATATGAGCAGTTGATGGTCTGTTCCACAATCAGCTTGGTTTTGGCTGAAGATATTGAGCTTTTCCATCATCTCTTACCACAGATGTAGTCAACTTGATTCCTGTGTAATCCATCTGGTGAAGTTCACATGCATAGCCATTGTTTGTGTTGTTGAAAAAAGGTATTTGCAATGAATAAGTCGTTGGTCTTGCAAAATTCTATCATGTGATCTCCAGCATTATTTCTGCCACCAAGGCCAAATTTTCCAACTACCAGTGATTCTTCTTTGTTCCCAACTTTTACATTCCAGTCACCAGTGATAATTAACACATCTTGATTGCATGTTTGGTGAATTTCAGACTACAGAAGTTGATAAAAATCTTCAATTTCCTCATCTTTGCCTTTGATGGTTGGTGCATAAATTTAAATAATAGTCATATTAACTGTTCTTCCTTGTAAGCATATGGATATTGTCCTATTACTGACAGCACTGTACTTTAGGACAGATCTTGAAACATCCTTTGTGATGATGAATGCCACACCACTCCTCTTCACGTTGTCATTCCTGGTATAGTAGATCATATGGCTGTCTGATTGAATCAGTGGCTGTCTCACTAATGCCTAGGATATCAATCCTTATGAGTTCCATTTCATTTTTGATAACTTCCAATTTTCCTACATTCATACTTCGTACATTCCATGTTCTGATTATTAACATATGTTTGCAACTGTTTCTCCTTGATTTGCATCATGCCACATCAGCAAATGAAGGTCTACAAAGCTTTACTTTATCCTTATCTGTAAGGTTGGTTCTACTCTGATGATACAGCTCTCTCCCAGCCATATTTTGAGAGCCTTCCAACCTAAGGGGCTCATCCTCTTGCTCTGTATCAGACAATGTTTCTGGGCTATTCATAAAGTTGTGCAGTAATGTATCAGACAGTGTTTCTCTACTATTCATAAGGTTTTCCACCAGTTCTTTGAGAAGTGGATGGCCTCTTCCTTCTTCCTACTCTATCTCAGTCTGTAAGCTATGTTGAAACCTGTCCACATGTGTAACACTGCTGGCCTTTGAAACACTGGTGGCACAGCCTCAAGACTCACAGCAACACACAATCCACCATAGTACAACAAAATGACAGACAAGTTTTTCTCCCTTTGCTGTTTGAAACCACTCTGCCTTCCCCTTGCCTGATCCCTGCCACTGCTCACTCTGTTGTTCCCCTGGCTTTTTCTTTCCCCTGCTTTCCTACCTCTTGGGGGTGGGGCCTAGGTACCTCTCCTTACCTGGATCCCTGCCCCTGCTCGTTCTCTCCTCACTCTGGCTTCTTCTTTCCCCCACTTTCCTGTCTCCATGTATTGCATAATATCACTTATATAAAATGTCTAGAATAGATAAATGCATAGAGGCAAAAGTTAATTAGTGGCTACCAGGGGCTGGGAGAAAGGGGGAGATGTTTGCCCCAGAATTGTACACTTAAAAATTATTAACGTGGCAGATTTTCTGTTATATATTTTACCACAATAATAATAATAATAATAATAATAAAACAACCACCACCTCCATCAGTTGCTGTAGTTGTTGTTGTTGTAGTGTCAGTTCTAACTCACGGTGACCCCATATGTGTCAGAAATGAACTATGTTTCACAGGGTCTCCAGTGGCTGGTTTTGTACAAGTAGATCCCAAGCATTTCTTCTCAGACACCTCTGTACTCAAACCTCCAACCTTTTGGTTAGCAGCTCATTGAGATAACCATTTCACTACCAAACCAAAATCACACTCACTGCCATGGAGTCGATTCTGACTCATAGTGACCCCAATTGAGTTTCTCAGGCTGTAAATCTTTATAGAAGTAGAGCACCCCATCTTCCTCCTGAAGAGCAGCTGGCAGGTTTGAACCACTGACCTTCCAGTTAGCAGCCAAATGCCTTATTCACTATACCACCAGAGCTCCTTATATTCACTACCAGGGACTCCAAAATATACAAACAAATAATCTGACAGTCTTCCTCCTCACCTAGGCCCTGGGAGGACAGGAAGATGTCCTGGCTGTGTGCCTCTCTACATGGGTTTTCTCTCATAGGTGCTTACAGGGACACTGCACACTGGAGTATAATTGGATTCTGGGAGCTAGAGTGTGTGAGGAAAGACTGTAAGGATGCCAGATGGCAGGTAGAGGGGGGAGTGGGTGCTGTGAAGAGGCTGAAAAGAGGACTGCATTCAGCCATGCTTATAGGTGGCAGCAGGTGCTGTTCCTCCTTGCCATCTGCCTCACCTTGGTCATCTCCCTCTCTGCTGTGGATAGAAGCCACTGGTGTGAGGATATCCAAAGAGTAACCAAGACACTGACTAGAACCAACCAGGAAAGCCCTACTGCATCCACTACAGCATTGACAGGACAGAGCATGAAAGTCAGGCTGTCCAGTACATTTGGGAAATGGGGGATGACAAGTTTCTTCACCATAGGTTCCACATGGTACTCTGGCAGTCATGTGAAGAGAGCTTTTTTGGTGCAGGTGAGCATGGTCTACAGGTTAAGGGATGAAAGGTGCAAGTGGCTAAGGTTGGGCTTTGAAGCCTGACTGCCTGGGTTTGAATCCTAGATCTACCACTGATGGACTGTGTGTCCTTGAGCAAGTCATTTCTCATTAAGTCTCTGTTTTCTAGTCCATAAAATGGAAACAGTAGTAGTACCCACCTCCTGGGCTTATTGTGAGTATTTGATGAGTGGATTTACATAAAGCACTTGAGACAGTGCTTGACATGTTGATGGTTTATGTGTATTAAATATTAGCTATTACCATTTGCTATTGTTATCCAATCTTCAGAGATTCAAAGGTGGCTCCAATCCAGCTCTGAACATCCCTGGTATTTCTCCTGCATTTTCAGGGGGTCTTGGAACAGAAGATTCTCTTAGAAAACAAATTTTTGTCATCATTGATGGGAAGGGAGCCACCTTTATGTAGTTTATTCCACAAGCATGATGCTTAACAAGTTAGATGTTGATCTCAGGCAATTATTAAAATAACCCTGCAAAGTAGAGATTATTACTCAACTTTTGTATGAGGAAACCAAAGCTCAAAGAGTTGCAAGTTACAATCTTGGTAAACCCTTTATCATGATAATATACCAGTTTCCACCAAGTGAACTCCAACTCATAGCAACCTTATGTGTGTCAGAGTAGAACTGTGCTCCATAGGCTGAATTTTCAGAAGTAGATCACCATGCCTTTCTTCCAAGGTACCTCTGGGTGGACTTGAACCTCTAGCCTTTTAGTTAGCAGTAAAGCATGTTAACCATTTGCATTATTCAGGTCCAATTTATTAAAATTTGCAGCTTCTATGGAGTTGGGCTAGGTAATGATGAAAGAAATAGAGAAGGAATGGAAAGAGAGAAGGGAAGGGAAGGTTAGTATTTAAAGCACGTATTTCAGAAAAGAGTGTTTTTACCTCACACAGAACAGAGGAGTAAGGAATTCCATCTTTCAAGATTTTGCAGCCTGTTTTCCAAGCACATGTTCAAGCCTGGGACACTTTTCTCTTCCTGCACAGAAAGCAAGACCCCCAAAGGTGAAAGGAGGACTCCCCCTACCCCACTCCAGCATTCCCATTTTTTTCCTGACCTCAGGCTTGTGTCTAAGTGAGAGGCAACAAGAATGAGCCCCTGGATACTGTGTCCTCTCCACATCTTGTTCCCAGTGGTAGCTTCTGAGGGACAGTCCCTTGCCTTACCCTCCCCTTGTGTCCAGGTCAGCACTGCAACAGTGCCTGGAGCTACGGCTCTTGAAGTGGGCTCTCCCTGCCTCCTCTTCTCTGGGAAGTGCTGTTCTCCCATAAGTCTACTCTCTCTACCTTCACAGATAGACTTAGGAGTCTCATGACCCTGCATCCTGGAAAGTTCCCAAGACAGTCCCAGAGTTTGGGTATAGACAATGTGGTCATGATGTTGTTGTTTTCCAGTAATATATCAGACAGTGTTTCGCTGCTACTTATAAGGTTTTCACTGGTCAATTTTTTCAGAAATGGATGACTTCATTCTTCTTCCCAGTCTGTCTTAGTTTGGAAGCTGCAATAAAACCTGCCCACCATGGGTGATTGCAGGTATTTGAAATGCCAGTGGCATAGCCCCCAGCCTCATAGCAACATATAAGCCAGCACAGTACAACAAATTGACAGATGAGTGACTTGAAGCACTTACTGATGAAGATTAAAGACTACAGTCTGCATCATGGATTATACCTCAACATAAAGAAAATGAAAATCCTTACAACTGGCCCAATAAGCAGCATCATGATAATGGAGAAAAGACTGAAGTTGTCAAAGATTTCATTTTACTTGAATCCACATCAAAACCCATAGACGTACCAGGCAAGAAATCAGAAGTTGTATTGTACTGGGCAAATCGTTTTGAAGAATTAAGAAGAAAATATGTCACTATAAAGACTAAGATGTGCCTAACCCAAGCCAAGGTATTTTCAATTGCCTCATGTGCATGTGAAAGCTGGACAATGAATAAGGAAGACAGAGGGTTGGTGAAGAGTACTGAAAATACCATGAACTGCCAGAAGAATAAACAAATCTATCTTGTAGGAAGAACAGCCAGAATGCTCTCTGGAAGTGAGAATGGCCAGACTTTTTCTCACCTACTTTGCTCAGGTTACCAGAAGGGACCATTCCCTGGAGAAGAATGTCATCTTTGGTAAAGTGGAGGGTCAGAAAAAAAGAGGAAGACACTCTATGAGAAGAATTGGCAGAGTGGTTGCAAGTATGGGCTCAAGCATAGCAAAGATTGAGGATGGTGCATGAACAGACAGTGTTTTCTTCTGCTATACATAGGGTTGCTATGAATTGGAGCCAACTTGACAGCATCTAACAACACAACATGTTGTTATTGTTGGCTGCTGGTAAGTTGACCCCTGACTCATAGAGACTCCATGCACAATGGAAAAAAAAAAAAATACTGCACCATTCCCATGATTAGTTGCATATTGGACCATTGTGATCCATAGGGTTTCATTGGCTAATTTTCTGAGGTAGATCACCAAGTCCTTATTCCTAGTCCATTTTATCCTGGAAACTCTACTAAAACCTGTTCAGCATCATATTAACATGCAAACCTCCATAAGAGATGGGTGATAGCTGCACATGATTTGCATTGACTGGGAATGGAACCTAGATCTTCTGTTTAGAAGGCAAGAATTTATCACTAAGCCACCACTGCCTCCATGGTCACCATACCCATAGATAAATTGCTTTGAAACTTCTATGCCTTTTCCAAGTTCCCAAGTGAAGACTCCCTACTAGTGCTACTGCCATAATTATACATAAATATCACATCAGTTACCAATTATTGCTGTAAAACTCTTGATGTCTAGACTTCTGGTAAGATAGTGGAATAGGCAGAAAGACTGCACAAACCCTCTTCAACAAAGAAAAGGGTAACTTACTACCACAGATACAGAAGATAATCCTGGACCCCTGAGCCTTGAAGGGAAGGATATAGAAGTGGACTAAACTCCAACTAGCAGAAAATTTGCATGAAAACACCAAAAAAGGAGACAAGCAGAGCTGCGGTCTGGCAGTGATTCTGATGGCATAGACAGCTTGGATATTGCCAAGTGGTGGTAGGACCTAAGAATTAACCTAAAAATCAGCATTGCTAGCCAAGGACTGCACAGAGGACTGCTCTGGTGGCTGGGGAATAAAAGGGGAAGCAGCAAAGAGGAAGGTGAGCTGAGCTGAGGACTTTTCTCTGTCCAGAGGGTGCAGCCATTTTGAATGTTTACAAGTGGCTTGACCATTTTGGATATTTAAAGTGACAGCATTCTCCTGGATTCCAGGGACTGAACAACAGGCTCCACCTGCCAGGAACCCCAAGGACATTCCGGACCCAGACGACTGGAAAGGTGCGACATTTCCCTTGTTACTCTTATACCCAACACCCTCTTGGTGAATGGAGGTG
>NW_006921786.1:136553-157107 GCF_000298275.1 Orycteropus afer afer | reverse complement strand
GTAAACAGGGAACCAGAGACATCAATTAGAAAGTGAGGACAACTACAAACCAAAAAGAGGGAAAATACGGTGTAGTTACAGACCTTCTAAATGGTGAGGAAGTCAAGAGAGTTGTAAGATAGAATGGACTGTTCTAATCTCAGGGAGAACATTATAAATCACAGGGTAAGCCCAAAGAAAAACTATAAACTTTCACATCACAATAAAAATGAGGAAAAGCACAAATATTCAGCAAATACTAAAACAACAGCAACAAAGGAAATGATAACACAATTCATAAACATAATGAGCTCAGCACAGAAAATAATATGGAACAAAGAAAACAGGTACACCATGAAAAAACACATAACAAAATGACAACAACTAATTCATACTTGTCAATAATTACACTAAACATTAATGGATTAAATGCACCATTCAAGAGACGGAGAGTTGCAGATTGGATAAAAAAACAAAACCAATCAATATACTGTCTACAAGAGATACACCTTAGAGACAAAGACAAAAATAGACTAAATATCAAAGGTTGGAAAAAGATATATCAAGCAAATGGCAACTGTAAAAGAATAGGAGTGGCAATATTAATTTCTGATAAAATTGACTTTAAGACAAAAACCACCATATGAGACAAGAAGGACATTATATAGTGATTAAAGGATCAATTGAACAAGAAGATATAACCATAATAAATATAAATGAACCCAATGAAAGAGCCCCAAAATACATAAATCAGACTTTAAAAGAGTTGAAAAGGCAAATTAATGACTCCACAGTCATAGTGGGAGACTTTAACATACCACTTTCAATGAAAGATGCAACAACTAGAAAGAAACTCAACAAAGATGCAGAAGAGCTAAACAATACAATCCACCAACTTGACCTTATCAACATCTACAGAGCACTTCACCCAACAATAGCACAGTACACATTCTTTTCCAGTTCACATGGAACATTGTCCATGATAGACCATATGTTAGTCCAGAAAGCAAGCCTTCATAAATTTAAAAACATTGAAATACTGCAAAGCAAAGCATCTTCTCAGATCATAATGCTATCAAATTAGAAATCAACAATAGCAAGATCAATGGAAAAAGAGTAAATACATGGAAACTGAATAATACCCTCATAAAGAGAGACTGGGTAAGAGAAGAAATAAAAGTTGAAATAAAAAAATTCTTTGAATCAAATCAGAATGAAAACACAACATACCAAAATCTTTGGGACACAGCAAAAGCAGTGATTAGATGCCAATTGTAGCAATAAATGTACACAACAACAAAGAAGAAAAAGACAAAAACAACACTTTAAACCATCTCCAATAATCAGAAAAAAAACAAGAAACACCTGTAGTCACCAGAAGAAAGGAAATAATAAAGATTCAAGCAGAAATCAATGAAACAGAAAATAGAAGGGCAATAGAAAAAATCAACAAGACCAGAAGATGGTTTTTTGGAAAGATCAATAAAATTGACAAACCACTGGTAAATTTAACAAAGGAAAATAGGGAGAGAATACAAATAACACAAATAAGAAATGAAATGGGTGACATCACAACAGAACCAACTGAAATAAAAAGGATAATATCAGGATACTACGAAAGACTGTAATCCAACAAATTTGAAAATCTGGAAGAAATGGACAGATTTCTAGAAATACACCACTTACCTAAACTAACAAAGACTGAGGTGGAAAAAATGAACAGATGCATAACAAAACAAGAAATTGAACAGGTCATCACAAATTTACCAACTAAAAAAATCCTGGTCCAAACGGTTCACCAGAGAATTCTATCAAACATTCAGAGAAGAACTGACACCAGTCCTACTCAAACTATTCCAAAACATAGAAAAGGATGGAATCCTCCCTAACTCATTATATGAAGCAACTTAATACCAAAACCAGGCAAGGACATCACTCAAAAGGAAAACTATAGACCAATATCCCTCAGGAAGATAGATGCAAAAATCTTCTATAAAATCCTAGCCAATAGACTCCAATAACATATCAAGAAAATCATTCATTATGACCAGGTGGGGTTCCTATCAGGTGTGCAAGGATGGTTCAACATTAGAAAAACAATCAACGTCATCCACCACATAAATAAAACAAAGGAGAAGAACCACATGATCATATCAATTGATGCAGAAAAGGCATTTGATAAAATCCAACACCCATTCCTGATCAAGACTCTCAGCAAAATAGGTATAGAAGGGACATTCCTCAACATAATAAAGGGCATCTATGCAAAACCAACAGCCAACTCAATGGAGAGAGACTGAAACCATTAACAGGAACCGCTTCTATTCAACATTGCCCTAGAGGTCCTAGCCAGGGCCATAAGGCAAGAAAGGGAAATCAGAGGCATCCAAATTGGTAAGGAAGAAGTCAAACTATCCCTATTTGCTGATCCTATATCTAGAAAACCCAAGAGACTCAGTCAATCTACTGAAACTAATTAAGAGATTTAACATCATGGCAGGATACAAGATCAACATCCAAACATCAGCTGGATTCCTCCACACCAGCAAAGAGATTGCTGAAAAAGAAATAAGGAAATCAATAACATTTACAATAGCTACCAAAAAAATAAAATACTTGGGAATAAATCTTACCAGGGATGCAAAAGTCCTGTACAAAGAAAACTATAAAAAAAAGTACCTCAAGAAACCATAAGAGATCTACATAAATGGAAGAACATCCCATGCTCTTAGTAGGAAGATTGAACATTGTGAAAATGTCCTTTCTACCCAAAGCAATCTATACATTCAATGCAATCCCAATCCAGACCCCATCAACATTTTTTATGGATATGGAAAAATCAATCACTAACTATATGGAAAGGAAAGAGACCTTGGATAAGCAAAGCACTATTGAAGAAGAAGAACAAAGTAGGAGGTCTCACACTGCCAGATCTCAAAAGCTACTATACAGCCACAGTAGTCAAAACTGCCTGGTATTGGTATAAAGACAGACACATAGACCAATGGAATATAATTAAGAACCCAGAAATAGATCCATTGACCTATGGTCAGCTGTTCTTTAACAAAGGGCCTAAATCCATTAAACAAGGAAGAGAATGTTTAATAAATGGTGCTGGCAAAGCTGGATATCCATTTGCAGAAAAATGAAACAAGATCTGTACCTCACACCATATAAAAAAACAAATTCCAGATGGATCAAAGACTTAAATGTGAAACCTAAAACTATAGAGTTCCTCAAGGAAAAACTAGGGGCAAATTTTGGAACCCTAATATATGGCATAAATATAGTATCAAGCATAACCCAAAATGCACAAACAGCAGAAGAGAAACTAGATGAATGGGACCTTCCAAAAACTAAATTTGTATGTGCTTCCAAAGACTTCTCCAAAAGAGTCAAAACAGAACCTACAGATAGGGAAAAAATATTTGGTAATAACATATCTGACAAGGGACTTATCTCTAGGATTTATAGAAAACTCCAACACCTCAATAACAAAAAGACAAATAATCCACTTAAAAAATGGGCAGAACACATGAATAGACACTTCACCAAGGAGGATATTCAGGTGGCCAACAAATATATGAAAAAATGCTCATGATCATTAGCCACTAGAGAGATGCAAATCAAAACAACAATGAGATGCCATCTTTCTCCAGCACTGGTAGCAAAGTTCAAGAAGACAGAAAATAACAAATACCGGTGAGAATGTGGAGAGTTTGGGAATCTCATACACTGCAGGTCAGACTGTAAAATGGTACAACCACTGTGGAAAGCAATATGGCAATTCCTTAAAATATTGGAATTAGAATTACCATTTGACCCAGCCATTCTATTACTAGGTATATATCCTAAAGAAGTGAGAGTCATGACAAGAATAGACATAAACACCCATGTTCATCACAGTGCTATTTACAATAGCCAAAAATGGAAACAACCAAGGTGTCCATCAACTGAGGAATGGATAACCAAACTATGGTACATACACACAATGGAATACTATGCAACCCTAAAGAATAACATAGAATCAGCAAAACACAGCATAACGTGGATGAACTTGGAGGACATTATGCTGAGTGAAATAAGTCAATCACAAAAGGACAAATATTCTATTAGTCTGTTATTGTAAAAGTCAAGGAAAGGTTTATCTATTGGAGGAAATTTTCTTTGTTGGTTACCAGGGGTGGGAGGGGAGGCTAAGGAACACTGTTAGATAGGTAGAGATAAGTATTGATTTGGGTGAAGAGAAGGGCAATGTACCAAATGTGAGTGATCAACATGGTGGCATTGAGGAAGAGGAAGACATAGAGAGGTACATGGGAGGTATAGACAACAAAGATGAATCATTTTCCACATATAGTACTGCATTGTCAGTGAAGGCAATAGTACTGCATTGTAAGTGAAGGCAAACATGGGTATATGGGCGGGTAGATGGGTGGACAGGCTGAACTATTAGGTATGTCTATGAAGTGGGAGGAGCTCTGGTAGCATAGAGCCCAAGGCAGTTGACTGCTAACCAGAAGGCTAGTAGTTCAAACCCCCCAGCCACTCCTTAGAGGGAAGTTCGGGCGATCTACTTCTGTAGTGATACTGCCTCAGAAACCGAAGAAGTGGTCGCCTTGAGTCATGTCCAACTCGACGGCACATAACAACGACAAAAACATGAAGTGGAGAGTGTACCCAAGACCATGTATAAGGTTTGCAGAAAATGGTCCTGTAAGTGTATTTGTATGATCTGAATTCCCAGGTGTGTAGTAGAGATGATAAGGAACAAGGTTGTAGTCACTTCTTGGTCACTGCCAGCTACCCAGAGGGATCAAACAGTTGAACCTGTGGGCTTGGGACCATAGTCACAGGGGACATCGAGCTCAGTTGGCGTAACATACTACACCAAACATTGTTCCACCTCCTACTTTGGCAAGTAGCAACTGGGATCTTAAAAGCTTGCAAGCTGCAATCTAGATGCAACCATGGGTATCTCCTTGTCCAGAGCAAAGAAGAATGAAGAAAACCAAAGATTCATGGAAACAATTAGTCTTAGTGACTGGTACACCATGCAATCTGCAGCCTATATGACTATGAGACTGGAAGAACTAGATGGTGCCCAGTTACCACTGTCAACCACACGGAGGGGGATCTATATAGGAGATCCTGGATAGAGAGGAAGAACAATGTGGAACAAAACTCAAAATCATTTGGTGAAAAAAAGGGGGGGGGATGCCAGGTTTGTTCGTCTGATAGAACCTAGAGCCTGGTGGAACCACTGAGACTATGGCCCCCAGCTGCCCTTCGGGTCTGGAATTGAACCCACACCTGCAGCTTCTAGCCAAACAAAAGACAGGCATAGGAGTTGAACATTTACCTGAGGTAGATACACTCCTTGGAGAAAACAATCATGAGATAAAGAAGGGCTGTTTATGCACAGGGAGACATCTGAGGGGGCAGGGTGCATGGAGGGATGGACATTCATTGCCAAATCTAGGCGGGTTCTATGATTAGATTTATTTTCTTGTACAACTTTTTATTTTTCCTAAAGTTTCAAATTCTCCTTTCCTTTCCCATTCTCAGTATTTATTTTTATTCACCTCAAGCCCCTATTCATTATGGTGATATCCATATTTTGAACATGCTTCCCTGTAATTACAATAAACACCAAAGTCAGAGAAGTGTGCTCTATGATAAGGCAAAGCCCTTGGGTAAGAGGATTCAGAGCAGCATGGAGCCAGTTGCCACACATTCTCTTGACGACCATTTCATGTTGGGCACAGGACTAGGTGAGTAAGCCATTGTATTTATTTCTTAGTGCTGCTGTTACAGAAATACTATCAAAAAAAAAAAAAAAAAAAAGGAAAGAAAGAAAGAAAGAAAAAACCCAAACTCACTGTCGTTGAGTAGATTTGACTCATAGCAACCCTTTTTTTTTTTGGGTTTTCAAGGTGTACAGTAGATTGCCCAATCTTCCTTCCGAGGAGTGGCTGGGGGATTTGAACCCCTAGACTTCTGGTTAGCAGTCAAATACCACCAGAGCTCACAGAAATACCATTAGTGGGTGGTTTTAAATAATGGAAATTTATTTTCTCACAGTTCAAAACCAAAACCAAAACCAAACACACTGCCGTGGAGTCAGATTTGACTCATAGTGACCTCTCCTTGGTTTCCGAAGCAGTATCACTACTGAAGTAGATTGCCCAACCTTCCTCAGAGAGGAGTGGCTGGTGAATTTGAACTGCCAGCCTTCTGGTTAGCAGTCAAATGCCCCAAATTCAGAGTGTGGCTCTAGGTGGAGATCCTTCTTTGCTTATATAAGCTTCTAGTAGCTGGCAACCCTTGGAGTTGATATATCTACCTCTGTGATCATTAGATAGCATCTGTCTTCCCCTATTTATGCTTCCTTGTCTCTGTGTCTGTGTTACTCTTTGTAATTCAGAATCAATTAAATTTAGGACACACCCTACACTGATATTAACTCATTATCATGACAAAGAAAACCCTATTCCCAAAAGACATTGCATCCACAGGAACAGGGGTTAGGATTTCAGACTACATTTTGGGATGACACTTTCTGGTTAGCAGTCAAATGCCTTAGTCACTATGCCACAGAACTCCTTACAGTTCAATCCATAGCAGCCATAGTGCTGAGAGCTGAAAGTGCAGCAGGAGAGACTTGGCGTAAAAATAAAACAAGGAAATATATGATAATGGTTATAAATGACAAAATCATTTTAATTCTCCTAGAATCTACATTTCTGGGTTCATGGAATTGGGGTAGCCTTCCCAGGCCATTCCCCCTTAGGTGTTGTCATAGAGTAATGACACATACTATATTTTAAATAAAATTAAGAAATTTATTGAGAGAAAAGGCAGGTTTAGCTGGAGACACACTGACTCCCAGAAAGTGAAAGTCAGAGCTCCACTGTGCTGGAGTCACAGTCATATTACACAGTAAAACTAAGAATGTTAAGGTGCAATATTCTGATTGGCAATCAAGCAACTAGGGAAGTGAGAGCCTGGATATCTCGAAGTGGGCTTTTTCTGTGATTGGTTCAAAAGGCAGATACGGGGTTAGTTGACAACATTTTTTCTTAAATTAGTTACCAAGAAAAACATTTCCTTAGACAGGAAGATTAAGTATGTACAAAGATTAACTGTTGCTGAGACAAAAATGTTTACAAAATAGAGTCAGGCCCAAACCCGAACCAACTATTTCAGATATGCTCAACTCACTCACTGTTGTTGAGTTGGCGACTCATAGCGACTCCTACTTGGGTTTCTGATGAGGTATCACCATGGAAGTAGATTGCCCAGACTTCCTTCCGAGGAGTGGCTGGTGGGTTTGAACTTCCAGCCTTCTGGTTAGCAGTCAAATGCCTTAGGCACTATGCTACCAGAGGTCCCTAAGATATGCTAGGCACCTTAAATTTAAAAGCCCTAAGTGATTCTTCTGTGAGAGCAGGAGATTATGTTTCTATATAACCACCACCCTGTATGTAACCATTTTGAGTAGGTAGCCATTTGTGCAAAAGGCCTTAGCATGTACTTCACGCTTTAGTGCTTTAGTTACTGGAAAAACCACAAAGAGTCCTAACTACCTCATAGAAAAAGAGTCCTAACTACCTCATCGATACTCTCAAACACACTCCTTAGCAACAACCAATCAGTAGATAGCACAGACATACCTTACCTAAAATAGTTAGAAACCACAGTTGGTGGCTTCGGCCCACTAGACAGAGCCAATCAAGTAGGAACAACTAGCAACGTGGAAAATGTCAACCAATCCTGTAATTTTCTGATTGAAACTTCCTTGTTTCTGTTGAGACCCCTATAAAGACCCCATTACCCCTGAGTTCTGGGCTCTCAATCCTGAACAGCTGCGCCGGTGACGGTTGGGGGTCTGAGCTCGAGCTTGAATAAACAATCCCTATGCTTTTGTAGCATAGTGGCTAAAAGCACTTGACTGCTAACCAGAAGGCTCGCGGTTCAAACCCACCAGCCACTCCTCGGAAGGAAGGTTGGGCAATCCTACTTCCATAGTGATACTGCCTCAGAAACCCAAGGAGGGGTCGCTATGAGTCGGGGCCGACTCGACGGCACATAACAACAACAACAACATGCTTTTGCAGTGGAATCGGCTCCTTGGTGGTTTTTTTGGGGATTCTTAATCTGAGCACAACACTTCCTTTTTATCAAGGATTTCAGTAGAAATTCTTTGATCACTTCATTAACTATTATTGAAAAGAGTCCCTTCTTCTGCATGGACTTCAGGTTCATGATTATTTTAGGATGGCTGCTTGTATAAATCAAGCTTTTAAGATCCTGGTTACTATAGAGATAAAAAGAAGCTGGGCACCATCCAATGCCTTTACTATGCTATGCCATTGGCCTCTTGCTTCTGTGGTTTTGTATATGAGAGTCTCTGTAGGGCAAGGCCACATTGGAGTAATAACCTGGCTTCTGAGTGGTTAGCTCAGGGGTTGAGCTCAAATCTGTCTGAAATGTGGGTATACATTGTTCATTTCATAGGCATAGCATTTATGGCAGGGGTAAAGGCATTTGACATACATTTCATACAACATCTGATTACACCTGCAATGATTAAAACAAGGATAAGAATAATTAACATAGTAACATAGATCTAATCCATGATCCAACACCATTTGGTAATCAGCTAATGATAGCAAAGAAAGAGGAAATAGTCATGGGGGTTTGGGGATTGTTATTAAATGTAACCGTGTAGCCTTCTGGTGAATATTTGTGAAATCTTGTTAAACTTCTCCAGAGGTGTTTATCCAAGAACAACAGAAAGTATTAATGGTGGCACAGATTCCTCCTTATTGAGCCAAGAGAATAGCCTAAAGGCATAATATTGTCAAAGACTACTTTTGCTAAGGATTCTAAAGACATCTACTGGCCTATCGTTCCATCACCAACATTGTCATCAAATTTGATATGGTAGCTGACAGGTTGCAAATGAATTTTTCTAATTACACTGCCTGTGGTGGTTACATTTGTGTACCAGCTTGACTTTGCCTAGTTGAGTGTCTGGGCAGCTGGATGTAGTATTCCCCTTGATGAGACTGGTAATCAACTCCAAGGTGGAATCTCCTGTGAGCAGCTGAGTAAGCTGCCTTTGTGTATGTGGTCTGCTTCCCATATAATCAGAAGCTTTGGGAATGGTCTCAAGCTTATGGCACGCTTAGACCCTGCATGTAGCCATGTTGTTGTTCAGCAGCCTGCCATACTTTGCTGACCTTGGGACTTAAAACGGACTTAAGGAAATGGCCTGCCATGAGGTTTGGTAACATCGGGACTGTGCCTTTTTACTTGTCAACCTTGGGCTTCTCAGCCTCAGTTTATGGCATGCTTGAACCCTGCATGTAGCCATGTCATTGTTCAGCAGCCTGCCATGCTCTGTCGACCTTGGGACTTACAATGGACTTAAGTTAATGGCCTGACGTGTGGTTTGGTAACATCAAGGCTGTGCCTTTTTACTTGTCAACCTTGGGCTTCTCAGCCTCAGCAGCCAGCAGCTGTCTGAGTGAAGAAATGTCTCTTGCTCCAGTGGGCCAGGAACAGGAGACAAAGCTGGATCCCAAGGTTGAGGAGTTTCTCCCAGCCCCTAGAGCCTGGCACTTTGAACTTGGACTTAAAGGCTCCAAATTGTGAGAGAATAAACTCCTATTTGTTAAGGCCATCCCATTTATGGTATATTTCTTGTCATAGTGGCACTAGGTAACCAGAACACTGCCATAGAGTGATTCAACTCATAGTGACCCCTCCTTGGGTTTCCAAGGTGGTATCTCTATGGAAGTTAATTGCCCAATCTTCCTTCAGAGGGGTGGCTGGTGGGTTTGAACCACCAGCCTTCTGGTTAGCAGTCAAATACCTTAGGCACTATGCCACTAGAGCTCCCTCTTTTTTTTTTTTGGGGGGGGGGACAAAAGCTTGAAGATAAGACCAGCTTCTTCTAGGACTATTAGTGTTGGGGTTGTCTTGGATGATGAGTTCTCTTTTCTGAATTGTTAGAAATTTTAATTGACTTGTCCAACATAAGCTGTCATCATGTGAATGACTGCTTAATAGCCTTCCTAAGGCTTATAGGGGGAGCTCTGGTAGCATAGTGGCTAAGACACTTGCCTGCTAACCAGACGGCTGGCGGTTCAAACCCACCAGCCACTCCTCGGAAGGAAGGTTGGGCAATCCTACTTCCGTAGTGATACTGCCTCGGAAACCCAAGGAGGGGTCACTATGAGTCGGGGCCGACTCGACGGCACATAACAACAACAACAACAAGGCTTATAGGGTGCATTGGCCTTACATATTCCAGCCATTTAAACAGGGTAAAGCCAATGTATATGGGTTAATACTGAAATTCTTTCATATATAATCATGTCTTCCATATAGAAAAATATATCCATATGGAGCACAATCCATACCTTTCTCTGTCTGTTTATTTGGAAAGAGGATAGTTTGGTTTCAAACCAGCTTTCAGTCAATGAATGAGTTGTTACAAATGGATAACTCATCAAATTCTAGTTGGCTTCACACTTTTTCACATATTGGTAAGGCTTGATAACTTCTAACACAACCAGTGACTAATCTGAAATAATATCAAGTGTCACTAAGAAAGTAAACATTTGAAATATTGAGATTGAATCAAAATTGAGTAAGATTAAAACAAGGTATTAATGGGTAAATTGATAACTCCAGAGGATGCCATTGCTTTACATATATGACTCTTTTAAAAAGATCTTTCAAAATTTATAGTAGCATAGAGTATAAATCTATAATTAAAAAGTTGAAGTAGCCCAGGAACTTAAGAATAGGCTCCACTTGCCAGGAACCACAAGGACATTCCAGACGCCAATGACTAGAAAGGTGTAATATTCCCCTTGTTACTCTTATACTCCATAACCTCTTAGTGAACAGAGGTGTGGCCATCCCTCACTCCCACCCACACATCTCGTGGGCTGACAGGAATTCCATCGCAGTCTTTGTGCTCCAACTGAGCCTGGATGCTCTGCCCCACCCTGCCCAGATTTTTTTTTTTCTTTTTTTCAGTTTGTTTTTGTTTGTTTTAAATTATTATTATTATTATTATTGTCCTATTATTATTATTCTTTATTCTTCCCTTCCCAGGTTCCAGCGTTCACCATTTTCTTTTCCTGGTTCCCATTTTTTTCCTTTCTCATGGTTAACCCCATCCCTTGTTTTTCTTTTTGAATTTTTCACATTTTTTTCTTCATTATTCTCCTACTCTACCTCTTTTCTCTTATTGCCCTCTCCCCAGATATTTTTTCTTCATTATTCTCTTACTCTACCTCTTTTCTCTTATTGCCCTCTCCCCAGATATTGTGAGCTTTTTTTTTTTATGATTGTTCCTGTGTGTTTGTACAGTGTGTTTTTTGTCCACTTGCTGTTATATTTTGATGGTTTTTCTATCATTCTTTTTATCTGAGTGGGAGACAGCAACCATGCCCCTAAGCTGCAACCACACCTACACATCCTGCAGCTCCACTTACTGAGTGAGAGCCACCACTTCCTTCTCCATCAACTGGCCAATGATAAATGACCACTAAGAAGAGCCTGACTCACTCTCAACTGCTCTTCACAAACAGTTAACAGAGACCTAAATACAACAACATCACAGTGTCTTGGGGAAAACAGACCATCACAGTCCACACAAAGAAGCAAGATAAAGTGGTAGAAACAAAGGAGCAGGATACAGACCCAGAGCACATCCCTGAGGAAGAAGCAGATTTTGAACTCCTTAATAAGGAATTAAAAGAATTATATTTAGGTGTCTTCAAAGAATTGAGAGACAGATCAAGGAAAACACTGACAAAATTAAGGGAAACACAGAGAAAACTCTAGAACAATTTCAAAAGACAATACAAGAACAAAATGACAAAATTAATGAAAAATTAGTAATGATACAAAATCCATAGATAGAAATCCAGAAGATTAATATGAAATTTTCAGAAAAACAAAACATATTGAAAGGGCAAAGGAGTAGAATCAAACCAATGGAAGAGAGAATTAGTAAGATTGAAGATAAATACCTGAACACTTCTTTGGAAAGAGATCAATCAGAAAAAAGATCAAAACAAAATGAAGAAAGCCTAAGGTTCTTATGGGATACCATCAAAACAAACAACCGACTTGTAATCGGAATTCCAGAACATGAAGAGAAAAAGAAAAACCACTGAGAAAAACATTCAAGATTTGTTGGAAGAGAATTTCCCTGATATGATGAAAGAAGAGAATATATCCATAAAGGAAGTCCAACGAACATGAAACAGGATAGACCACAAAAGAAAACGACCAAGACATATCATCATCAAACTCATCCAAGCCAAAGACAAAGAAAGAATCCTGAAAGCAGCATAGGAAAAGCAAAATGTTATTTACAAAGGACAAACAATAAGAATAAGCTCTAATTTCTCTTCAGAAACCATTTAATCAAGAAGGCAATGGGATGGTATATATAAAACCCTGAAAGAGAAAATTTTCCAACAGGTAATTATATACCCAGCAAAACTGCCCTAAAATACAATGGTGAAATTAGGGGAGTTCAGATAAGCAGAAATTAAAGGAATTTGTTAAAACCAGACCAACCTTACAAGAGATACTTAAGGAAGTCCTTTGAACAGAGAACCAATAATAGCAAACAACTGACCATTAATACATAAGATGGCATAACCCAGAAACCAACAAAGCCATGGATGTATCCAAAGTAAAATATGCTTAAAAGATTGTAAACAACGAACCAGAGACATCAATTTAGCAAATGAGAACAACTACAAACCAAAAAGAGGGGGAAAATAGTGTAGGTAACAGAACTTCTAAATGGTGAGGAAGTGAAGACAGTTGCAAGATGGAACAGACTGTTCTAAATTTGGGGAGAAAATTATAAACCACAGGGTAACCTCAAAGAAAAATGATAAATCTTTACATCACAATAAAAAGAGGACAAGCATAAATATTTAGCAAATACTGAAACAATAGCAACAAAGGAAATGATAACATGATTCATAAACATAATGAGCTCAAGACAGAAAATTATATGGAACGAAGAAACTAAGAACACCACGAAAATCACATAACAAAATGACAGCAAAAAATTCATAGCTGTCAATATTTACACTGAATGTTAATGGATTAAATGCACCACTCAAGAGACAGAGAGTTGCAAATTGGATAAGAAAACATAACCCATCAATATGCTGTCTACAAGAGACACATATTAGAGACAGGGACAAAAATAGACTAAAAATTAAAGGCTAGAAGAAGATACATCAAACAAATGGCACCAAAAAAGAGCAGAAGTGGCAATATTAATTGTGGATAAAACTGACATTAAGACAAAAATCACCACACGAGACAAGGAAGGGCATTATATAATGATTAAAGGATCAGTTAAACAAGAAGATATCACCATAATAAATATCTATGAACCCAATGAAAGAACCCCAAAATACATAAATCAGACTTTAAAAGAGTTGAAATGGCAAATAGATGACACCACGATCATAGTAGGAGGCTTTAATACACCACTTTCAATCAAAGATAGAACAACTGGAAAGAAACTCAACAAAGATGCAAAAGAACTAAACAGTACAATTAACCAACTTGATCCTATAGACCTCTACAGAGCACTTCATCCAACAACAGCACAATATATACATTCTTTTCCAGTGCACATGGAATGTTCTCCAGGATAGACCATATGTTAGGCCATAAAACAAGCCTTAATAAATTTAAAAACACTGAAATACTACAAAGCATCCTCTCAGATCACAAAGTTATCAAATTAGAAGTCAACAATAGGAAGATCAATGGAAAAGGAGCAAACTCATGGAAACTGAACAACATCCTCATTAAGAAGACTGTGTAAGAGAAGAAATAAAAATTGAAATTCAAAAATTCCTTGAATCAAACAAGAATGAAAACACAATATACTAAAATTTTTGGGACACAGAGAAAGCAATGATCAGAGGGCAATTTTATAGCAATAAATGCACACATCAAAAAAGAAGAAAGAGCCAAAATCAACACTTAAAACCAACAGCTCCAACAGCTAGAAAAAGAATAGCAAGAAAAGCCTACAGTCACCAGAAGAAAGGAAATAATAAAACATTCTAGTGGAAACCAATGAAACAGAAAATAGAAAGACAATAGAAAATATCAACAAGACTATAAGTTGGTTTTTTGCAAAGATTAGTAAAATTGACAAACCACTGGCAAATTTAACCAAGGAAGATGGAGAGAATACAAATAACACAAATAAGAAATGAAATGGGTAACATCGTAACAGAACCAACTGAAATAAAAAGGATAATATCAGGATACTATGAAGGACTGTACTCCAACAAATTTGAAAATCTGGAAGAAATGAACAGATTTCTAAAAACACATCACTTACCTAAACTAACACAGACTGAGGTGGAAAAGTTGAACAGATCCATAACAAAAGAAGAAATTGAAAAGGTCAGGGGGAAAAAATAAAAGTCCTGGCCCATACGGTTTCACCAGAGATTTCTACAAAACATTCAGAGAAGAACTGACAACAATCCTACTCAAACTATTCCAAAATAGAGAAAAGGATAGAATCCTCCCTAATTCATTTTATGAAGCAAGCAAACTTGATACAAAAACCAGGCTAAGACATCACTCAAAAGGAAAACAACAGACCAATATCCCTCATGAATATAGATGCAAAAATCTTCAACCA
The DNA here is from genome assembly GCF_000298275.1 of Orycteropus afer afer. Classification (NCBI taxonomy): domain Eukaryota; kingdom Metazoa; phylum Chordata; class Mammalia; order Tubulidentata; family Orycteropodidae; genus Orycteropus; species Orycteropus afer. The sequence goes on along the minus strand of NW_006921786.1, from coordinate 142,397 downwards.
AATCTTAGCCAATAGACTCCAACAACATATCAAGAATCATTCATTATGACCAAGTGGGGTTCATATCAGGTATGCAAGGATAGTTCAACATCAGAAAAACAATCATCATCTTCCACCACATAAATAAAACAAAGGTGAAGAACCACATGATCATATCAATCAATGCAGAAAAGGCATTTGATAAAATCCAATACTCATACCTGATAAAAACTCTCAGCAAAATAGGAATAGAAGGGAATTCCTCAACATAATAAAGGGCATATATGCCAAATCAACAGCCAACATTATTCTCAATGGAGAGAGACTGAAACCATTTGTCTTGTGAACAGGAACCAGACAAGGATGCCTTCTATCACCCCTTCTATTCAACATTGTACTGGAAGTCCTAGCCAGGGTCAAAAGGCAAGAAAGGGAAATCAAAGGCATCCAAATTGGTAAGGAAGAAGTCAAACTATCCCTATTTGCTGATGGTATGATCCTATACCTAGAAAACCCAAGAGCCTCAGTTAAAAATCTAATGGAACTAATTTAGCATCATGGCAGGATTCAAGATCAACATCCAAAAATCAGTTGGATTCCTCTACACCAGCAAAGAGATTGCTTAAAAAGAATTAAGGAAATCAATAGCATTTACTGTAGCTACCAAAATATAAAATACTTTGGAATAAATCTTGCCAGGGACACAAAAGACATGTACAAAGAAAACGACAAATCACTACTTCAAGAAACTATAAGAGATCTACATAAAAGGAAGAACATCCCATGCTCATGTATAGGAAGGTCGAACATTGTGAAAATGTCAGTTCTACCCAAAGCTATCTATACATTCAATGCAATCCCAATCCAGATCCCATCAACATTCTTTAAGGATATGGAATAACCCATCACTAACTTTGTATGGAAAGGAAGGAGACCTCGGATAAGCAAAGCATGATTGAAGAAGAAGAACAAAGCAGGAGGTCTCACACTGCCAGATTTCAAAACCTACTATACAGCCACAGTAGTCAAAACTGCCTGGTATTGGTTTAATGACAGACACATAGACCAATGGAATAGAATTGAGAACCCAAAAATAGATCCATCGACCTATGGTCAGCTGATCTTTGACAAAGGGTTGAAATCCATTAAATGGGGAAGAGATTGTCTGTTTAACAAACAGTGCTGGCAAAACTGGACATCCATTTGTAGAAAAACAAAACAAAACCTGTATACACATCATACACGAAAATTAACTCCAGATGGATCAAAGACTTAAATGTGAAACCTAAAACTATAAATTTCCTCAAGGAAAAACTAAGGTCTGTATTCTGCTCTCTTGTTTCTATCACTTTATCTTGGTTCTTTGTGTGGACTGTGATGGCCTGTTTTCTCCAAACATTGTGATATTGTATTTAGATCTCTGTCAACTGTTTGTGAAGAGCAGTTAAGGGTGAAGCAGCCTCTTCTTGGTGGTCATTTATCATTGGCCAGTTGGTGGAGAAGGAAGTGGTGGCTCTCAGTAAGTAGAGCTGCAGAAAGTGCGGTTATGGTTGCATCATAGGGGCACCGTTGCTCTCTCCCACTCAGTTAGACAAAAACAAAGACTGAAAAGCCATCAAAAAATATGGACAAGTGGACAAAAAACACCCTGCATAAACTCACAGGAACAATCACCAAAAAAAAGAAAGAAAGAAAGAAAATACCCACAATATTGGAGGAGGGGGCAGTAAGAGAAAGGAAGTAAAGTAGGAAAATAATGAAGAGAAAACTGAAAAAAAAAAAAAGAATGGGGAGAACCATGAGAAAGGAAAAAAAAAGGGGGGGGGAACCAGGAACAAGGAAGAGAGAAAAAGCTGAAAACTAGAACCTTGGAAGGGAAGAATAAAGAGTAATAATAAAAGTAACAACAAAGAAGAACAACAGTAATAATAATTTTTAAGCAGGCAAAAACAAAGTAAAAAGTAAAAAAGAAAAAATCTGGGCAGGTCGGGGCAGGGCACCTGGGCTCCATCAGTGCACACACACAGCCTTGTATGGAATTCTTGCTGGCATAAAAGGTTGGTAGAAGTGAGGGATGGCTGCACCTCCATGCACCAACAGGATGTGGGCTATAAGAGTAACAAGGGGAATATTGCACCTTTCCAGTCCTTCATTTCTGGTATGTCCTTGCTGTCCCCAGGAAGTGAAGCCTATTCTTAGGTCCCTGGAATCTCAGAGAATGCTGTTGCTTTAAATATCCAAAATGGTGGAAATGCTTGTAAACATTCTAAATGGCTGCACCCTCTGGACAGCCAAAAGTCCGCAGCTCAACCCATCTCCCTCTTTGTTGCTTCCCCTTTTATTCACCTGCCACCAGTGCAGTCCTCCATGCTGCCCTTTGCTAACAGGGCCAATTTTTAGGTTAATTCCTAGGTTCTAACACCACTTGCAATATCTAAGGTGTCCGTGCTTTCAGGATCACTGACAGTCTGCAGATCCATATGTTTCCTTTTGTGGTGTTTTCATGCAGGTTCTTCTACTAGTTGGAGTTTATTCCACTTTTGTATCCTTCCTTTCAAAGCTCAGGGCTCCAGGATTATGTTCTGTATCTGTGTTAATTGCTTCCCCTTCTCTTTGTTGAAGAGGGTCTGTGTAGTTTGTCTGCCTACTCCACCATTGTACTGGAACTCTCTACAATAACTCTTTAATCTGTTTAATCTGTTTAGAAATGGAATCTTGCAGGGAGGACAATATGCTATCTTAATGCCTCCTGGAATCTTCCAGATACCAATATTAAAAGACATCTTATTATATTTATTTAATTTGGGAGCCACTGGTGACATAGTGCCTAAGGCATTTGACTCTAACCAGAAGGGTGCTGGTTCAAACCCACCAGCTGCTCCTTGGAAGGAAGGTTGGACAATCCAGTTCCATAGTGATACCACCTTGGAAACCCAAGGAGGGGTCGCTATAAGTTGGATCCAATGATGGCAATGAGTATGGTTTGGGACCTCTAATTTACTGCCTATAAAAGTTAATTTGCTTAAGTCAAATAAGCTCCACAATAGCCATTTAACTTCTGAAATTCCTTTTGTGAGTACATGCCAGTGGTCAATGTAGAAAATAGTGCCAAGGCCATAATGTTTGCTCAAATAAGTTGCAAGAGTCCTTGAGGGGTGTCCTGCCTGAACTTCTGACATGGCATTACCTATCTCACTAAGCAATTTTGCACATGCAGAACCTGTATGGGCATGGAAACCTTGTCTGCACTCTAACCTTCCTCAATGTGCACTAAGACTTTTAAAGTGTACCAAAAATAAGAGACATAGAGTTCACTTTAGACTGCTAGATGTCAGCTTAGAAACACACTGCCACTGAGTTGATTCCAACTCATAGTGACCCCCATAAAGTTTACAAGACTATAAATCTTTACAGAAGCAAACTGCCTCAACTTTCTCCCATGGAACAACTAGTGGGTTAGAACCACTGACCTTTTTGGTTTAGCAGCCCGATATCTTAACCACAGCACCACCAGAGCTCCTTAATGTCAGCTTGTTGTTGTTATGTGTCATCAAGTTGAACCCGACTCATACCAACCCCTCCTTGGTTTTCTGAGGCGGTATCACTATAGAAGTAGATTGCCCAACCTTCCTTCCAAGGAGTGGCTGGTGGGTTGTCAACTTAGCCAAACTTAATTTAGCAACAAACAGCATTAGACTCAAGAGGTGAACAGAAATGAAAATAAAGAAAAGCAACTGACAATAAATCTCTCAAAGAGCCATCTTCACAAGAAAGCAGAGGTTCAAATTTGAGAGGGCTTACCTCCAGTAAACCTCAAGAGCTCAAGGGAATAGGTGGATGCAAGTGGCCCTTGCTTGGTACCAAAGTGACTTCTCAGGGACACAGGAGATAATGCTCATTTGAATCCTGCTGACCATGCTGAGTAACATCATAGAGTAATGACACATATTCTGCTTACTATAAAATTAAGAGATTTGATGACAGAAAAGACAACCAAAGCAGGGATACTCAGAGTGAAAGTCAGAGCTCCATTGTGTTGGAGCCACATAGTCAAATTTATTCAGCAAAACCAGGAACCTTAAAGTGCAATGTTCTGATTTGTTGCCAAGCAATTAAGGAAGTGAGAGGTGGGACATCTTGAAGCAGGGCTTTTTCTGTGATGGTTCAAAGGGTAGATGTAGCGTTAGTTGATCAATTTGCAAGATATTCCTTTCTGGGAATATAGAAATTAGATACTGTTTGTATTAAGGCTTCTTGAGAACAAGCTGATGTTTCTGTTAAGACTCCTTGGGAGCAAAGTGACAGCATTCTTTCTTACCTTAGTTGCAAAGAAAAATATTTCTTTACATAAAAAATTAAGTCTGTACCAGGATTAACTTTTGCTGAGGCAAAAGGAGAAGTTTACAAAATGTAGTTGGGCCCAAGCTTGAATCAACCATTTCAGATATGCTAAGGACCTTAATTGTAAAAGAACACACACAGTGTCCTTTTGCACCTTGGGCCTTTAAGGAACTTGTTCCCTAAAATCAACTTTAAACCAAACAATAGCTTGTAAGCACCTTAATGGAGACAATTTTGCCTTAGGTATTGTGTACTTTTGGGAAATTATCTATGTGCAACCAGCTTCAAGAAACAGGAACCTCAGGATTTGACACAAAACCAAACCAAACTCACTAACAATCAAGTCATTTCTGACCCATAGTGACTCCCATAGGCTTTCCAAGGCTGTAAATCTTTGCAGAAGCAGACTGCCTCATCTTGTTTTCCATGCAGTGGCAGGTGGGTTTGAACCACAGACCTTTTGGTTAGCAGCCAAATGCCTTAACCACTGAATAACCAGAACTCCTCAGGATCTGACTAGAGGCTGGTTTTTAAGATTTATGGTATGAGCTACTTCCAGTAAGATGGTAGAATAGGAAGATAAGCTTCACAGACCCTCTTCAACAAAGAAAAGAGAAACTAATTGACAGAGATACAGAAGATATTCCTGGAGCCCTGAGCTTTGAAAGGAAGTATACAGAAGTGGATTAGGCACCAACTAGTGGAAAAACCTGAATGAAAACAGTGAGTACGGAGACATATGGCATTGCAGACTGTCAGCTACTCTGATGGCACCAACAGCCTGAATATTTCCAAGTGGTGTTGGAACCTGAGAACTGATCTAAAGATCACCTCTGGTCAGCAAGAGCTGCAGGGATGATTGAGTTGGTGGCCTATGACTAGGAAGGGAAATAGCAAGGAGGGAGGCAACTGAGCTGTGGACTTTCAGTTGTCTAGAGGGTGCAGCCATTTTGAATGTTTACAAGTGGTGGCCATTTTTTATATTTATAGTGACTGGGGCTTAGTCATTTTAAATGTTTACAAGCAGTGGACATTTTGGATACTTAAAGTGACCAAGGGTGCAGCTATTTTGAATGTTTATAATCAGCAGCCATTTTGGACATTTAAAGTGACTGAGGGCAGAGTCTTTTTTTTTTTTTTTTAATTGTGATTTGGGTGAAGATTTACAGAGAAAATTCACTTACCATACAGCAGTTCACGTACATTTTGTCTCATGACACTGACCACAGTTTACCATAATGCAACAGCTCCCCTCTCACATCCTCCCGACAGTTACCTCTTCCCAGTGTCCATCTCTCCATGGACTCCTGCCCCCTGAGCTGTCTCGCTGTGCATAAGCAGCCCTTCTTTCTCCCATGATTGTTCTCTCCAAGGAGTGTAACTACTGGAGGTAAATGTTTAACTCATATGCCTGTCTTTTGTTTGGCTGGAAATCACAGGTGTGGGTTCAATTCCAGACCTGAAGGGCAGCTAGGGGCCATAGTCTCAGTGGTTCCAACCAGCTCTATCAGACCAGCAAACCTG
>NW_006921786.1:125496-132593 GCF_000298275.1 Orycteropus afer afer | reverse complement strand
TGCTGTTGGTTGAAGTGATCTTTAGATATCTAAGGCCCAGTTGGTGGAGTGTATTATTTAGCTCTTCTGCATCTTTATTGAGTTTCTTTCCAGTTGTTCTATCTTTCAAAGAAAGTGGTATATTAAAATCTCCCACTATGACTGTGGAGTCATCTATTTGGCTTTTCAACTCTTTTAAAGTCTGATTTATGTATTCTGGGGCTCTTTCATTGGGACCATAGATATTTATTATGGTTATTTCTTCATGACCAATTGATCCTTTAATCATAATATAATGTCCTTCCTTGTCTCGTATGTTGGTTTTTGTTTTAAAGTCAGTTTGCTCAGAAATTAATATTGCCACTCCTGCTCTCTTGCCATTTGCTTGATATATCTTTTTCCACCTTTCTATTTTTAGTCTATTTTTGTCTTAATCTCTAAGGTGTGTCTCTTGTAGGTAGCATATTGATGGGTTCTGTTTCCTTATCCAATCTGCAACTCTCCGTCTCTTGAGTGGTGCTTTTAAACCATTAACATTCAGTGTAATTATTGACAAGTATGATTTGGTTGCTGTCATTCTGGTATGTGTTTCTTCATGGTGTTCCTGGTTTCTTTGTTCCATATTATTTTCTGTGCTGAGCTCATTGTGTTTATGAATCCTGTTATCATTTCCTGTGTTGCTGTTGTTTTAGTATTTGCTGGGTATTTGTGCTTGTCCTCTTTTTTATTTTAATATGAAGGTTTATCATTTTTCTTTCAGGTTACCCTATGATTTATACTTTTCTCCCTGAGTTTAGAACAGTCTATTCTGTCTTGCAGCTGTCTTAACTTCCTCACCATTTAGAGGTTCTGTAACTGCACAGTCTTTTTCCTCTTTTTGTTTGTAGTTGTCCTCGCTTGCCAATTGATGTCTCTGGTTCCCTGTTTACAATCTTGAAATCTCATTTTATTTTGGCTCTGTCCATAGCTGTGGTTTCTGGGATATGTCATCTTGTGTATTAATGGTCTGTTGATATTTGCTATTTTTGGTTTTCTGATCAAAGTACTCCCTTTAGCGTCTCTTGTAAGCTTGGTCTGGTTTTAACAAATTCCCTTAGTTTCTGTTTATCTGGAAATCTCCTAATTTCAGCATCATATTTGAGGGACATTTTTGCTGGGTATATAATTCTCAGTTAGAATTTTTTCTCTTTCGGGGTTTTATATATGACATCCAATTGTCTTCTCACTTGCGTGGTCTCTGTTGAGAAATCAGAGCTTATTCTTACTGGCTGGCCTTTGTATGTAAGTTTTTGTTTTTTCCATGCTTCTCTCAGGATTTTGTCTTTGTCCTTGGTTTTGGTGAGTTTGATGATGATATGCTTGGTGATTTTCTTTTGGGGTCTATCCTGTTTGGGGTTCATTGGACTTCCTGAATGGATATGTTATCCTCTTTCATCATATCAGGGAAGTTCTCCTCCAGCAAATCTTGGACGATTTTCTAAGTGGTTTTATTTTTCTCTTCCTGTTCTGGAATTCCAAAGATACATCAATTATTTCTTTTGATGGTATCCCACATGAACCTTAGGCTTTCTTCATTTTTTTTTTTTTTTTTTTTTTCTGACTGGTCCCTTTCCAAATAAGTATTCAGCCATTTGTCTTCAATCTCATTAATTCTGTCTTCCATTGCATCAATTCTACCCCTTTGCCCTTCCAATGTGTTATCTATTTCTAATAATTTCGTATTAATCTTCTGGATTTCTATCTGCAGATTTAGAATCATTTCTAATTTTTCATTTATTTTGTCATTCGGTCTTGTATTTTCTTTCAGAATTCTTCTAAGGTTTTTTTCTGTGTTTTCTTTGGTCTGTCTCTCAATCCTTTGAAGATATCTAAATGTAATTCTTTTGAATTCCTTGTCAGAGAGCTCCAATGCTGCTTCTTCCTCAGGGATGTGTTCTGGGTCTGTAACCTGTTCCCTTATTTCTACCCCTTTATCTTGCTTCATTGTGTGGACCGTGATGGTCTGTTTTCTCCGATGCATCATGATATTGTATTAAGATCTCTGTTAATTGTTTGTGAAAAACAGCCAAGGGTGATTCAGGCTCTTCTTGGTGTTTTTTATCATTGGCCTGTTGTTGGAGAAGGAGGTTGCTGGCTCTTTCTCAGTAAGTGAAGTTGCAGGAGGTATTGGTTACTTGTATCTTATGCTGACTGTTGTTGTCTCCCACTCAGTTAGGCAAAAATTACATTTGAATAACCATTGAAAAAACTAAAAGCACATGGAAAAAAATAAACCCTGAAATCACACAGGAACAGTAACCCCAAAAAAAGAAAAAGTGGAGAAAAGAAAAAGAAAACAGGTAAATATGCAATATCTGGGGATAGGTCACTAAAAGAAAAAAGGTGGAGAAGGAGTATAATGAAGAAAGAAAACAAACTAGCAAACAGAAAAGAGAAAAAAGAGGAGAAAAAAAAAAGCAAAAACAAAACAAAAACAAAAAACCCAACAAGTAATGTGGTTCATCCCTAGAGAAGAAAAGAAAAAAAAGAAGCTGTAAACTAAGACCTTTTCAGTCATGTAGTGTTGGTTTGGAGAGTTCTTGGGGTTATTGGAAAGCAGAACCTCTTCTTATGCCCTTGGAATCTGGTAGAGCATTGTCTCTTTAGGTTGTCTCTAGGTGCTGGTTACATCTTGATTTGTTTTGTCTTGGTTTTACTGTTTAATATTTTGAAATCCTGAAGCTGGTATGTTTTATCTTAATATTGATTCAGGTGTGTTGGGTCACTCTGCTGTTTTCTTTGTCATGGTGGAATCACTGCGTGTAGTGTGGATATGTGTTTCTATTTTTCGTACAGAGGGTTTAGAGTTCAAAGCATGAGGTTTTATGGTAATTGGCTGAATATGGTTTCTTCTATTGAATGAGGGAAGTTATTGGCAGAGAATGTGGGAGCAGAAGAAGGAAAGCTTAGTGTTTCTAGGGTCGGTTTCTAGGGCTTTGATCTGGGTGTTATTGATGATGTATTTATTTGCAAGACCATGGCTCAACCTCAGGAAAAAAATTTATCTTGTTAGAGGGTCACAAATTTCCACTAATTTCAGGCACACTCAAAGACCCCGCCTCCGTGGCCCCATAGCACCAAAGGGTGGCTCCAAGGCAAAATTTGGGGACCAGGCTCAGCTGCATTTTCTTTGTTCTCTGTGCCCCTTCTTCCCACGGTGCTGACTCAATCCAGCCAGACCACCAATGGCCAGCTCTGGAGTTTGTCTGTGGTACCGCCCACCTGCAATGCAAAAAATGTGTGCAATTTCAGGTGTGTTGGACTCAGGGGAGTACCTGAGCAGGTTCTTACTTATGATGTATTTATTTGCAAGACTGTGGTTGAATCTCAGGAAAGATTCATATTATTAGAGGGTCACAAATTTCTGCCAATTTCATGCACACTCAAAGCCCACCGCCTCCGTGGCCCCACAGCACCAAAGCACAGCTCCAGGGCAAAATTCAAGTGATCACACTCAGCTGTGGTTTTTCTGCTCTCTGTGCCCCGTCTGCCCACAGTGGTAATGCAATCTCACCTGACCAGCAATGGTCAGCTCTGGAGTTTGTCTGTGATGCCGCACCTGCGGTGCCAAAGATGTGCACAATTTTAGCTGTAGTGGATTTGGGGGAGTACCTGCCAGTGACCTGCGGTCCCGATAACCATGGCAAAGAAAAGCATGGTGTCTCCCAGTCTGACCCAAACCCGCTCTGTAATCTGCAGGGAGGGGAGGGAGTTAACCTTTCTTGTGCACCAGTGAGATCTCCAACTGAGTCTCAGCAATGATTTCCGAGGCCCGCTGCACCCTCACCACCCAAATTACTAACAAAATCAGCCACTGGAGACAGGTCTTTGCTGCTGCCCACTGGAATATTGTATTGGTCATTGGTAAGCTGCTATAAGTGATCTTGTTTTCGGCTCGGGGATCTCAGGCTGCCGTCTCCACCCAGCTGACAGTGACTGCCCCAGAAAGGTTTCCTATGGTCTCTCTCAGGTGCCCATTCATCTTCTGGCAGTAGCTCTTTTCTGAAAAATCTCCCTGTGCCTTTCCTCCAATTCTACTTTTCTGTGTTTGGTGCAATCTCATTCAGTGAGCTGTTCAGAGTCCCAAAAATCTGGATTCAAACTGTTGTACCTAGTTCTTAAAGTTCTTAGATGCCAGAGGGAAAAAACGTGGTGCTCACTGATGAGACTCCATTTTGAACGAAAAAGAGGCACAGACATTTTGAATGTTTACAACTGGTGTCCATTTTGGATTTTAAAGTGACAGCATTGTCATTCAGATTCCAGGGACTTAAGAACAGGAACAATAGGCCAAGGACAGCAGGATCATACAAAAGGAGACAGGTGGTGAGTGTACAAGTGCTGCCAGCTAGCGAATAGAGGAGCACAGCACAGTACACTGCTTACACAGATAACATACAAAGAAAATAAAAATCGTAGTCAAGTCATTCCAACATACAATTACCAATTAAATATAAACACAAAAATGTCACAGTTCCTTAGAGACAACAGAGCATCACAGTCTTCACAAAGAAGCAAGATGAAGCAGGAGAAACAAGGGACCAGGATACAGACCCAAAACACATCCCTCAGGAAGATGCAGCATTGGAACTCCCTGATTAGGAATTCAAAAGAAATATATTTGGCTGCCTTCAACTAGTTGAGAAACAGATTAAGAAAACATTGATAAAATTGAGGAAAACACAGAAAATACCCTAGAACAATTTTGAAAGACAATACAAGAACAGAATGACAAAATAAATGAAAAATTAGAAATGATACAAAATCTACAGACAGAAATCCAGAAGATTAATACTAAATTTCAGAAATAGATAACACATTGAATGGGCAAAAGAGTAGAATTGAATCAATGGTAGACAGAATTAGTGAGATTGAAGGCAAATCCTTCAATACTTCTTTGGAAAGGAATCAATCAGAAAAAAAAGATCAAAACAAAATGAAGAAAGCCTAAGGTTCATGTGAGATATCATCAAAAGGAATAACCTAACATATAATTGGAATTCAAGGACAGGAACAGACAAATAAAACTACAAAAAAAACTGTCAAAGAATTGTTGGAAAAGAATTTTCTTGGTATGATGAAAGATGAGAATATATCCATTTAGGAAGTCCAATGCACACCAAACAAGATAGACCCCAAAAGAAAATCACCAAGATATATCATCATCAAATTCAGCAAAACCAAAGACAAAGAAAGAATCCTGAAAGTAGCATGAGAAAAATGAAAAGTTATCTACAAAGGGCAACCAATAAGACTAAGCTCAGATTTCTCAGCAGAAACCATGCAAGCAAGAAGACAATAGAATGGTATATATAAAACCCTGAAAGAAAACATTTCCAACCATGAATTCAGTATACCCAGTAAAATTCTCCTGCAAATATGATGGTAAAATTAGGACATTTCCAGATAAGCAGAAATTAAGAGAATTTGTCAAAACCAGACCAACCTAATAAGAGATGCTAAAGAGAGTCTCTTGGACAGAGAACCAACAACAGTAAATAATAATTGACCATTAATACACAGGATGACATAACCCAGAAACTAACAGAGTTATAGAAGTATCCAAAGTAAATAAGCCTACAAGATTGTAAACAGGGAAACAGAGACACCAATTGATAAATGAGGACAACTACCAACAAAAAAGAGGGAAAAAATTGTGTAGTTACAGAAACTTCTAAATGGTAAGGAAGTCAAGACAACTATAAGATGGAATGGACTGTTTTAAACTTGGGAGGAAAACTATCAATCACAGGGTAACCTAAAAGAAAAAATTATAAACCTCTACATCAAAATAAAAAATAGGACCAGCACAAATATTTAGTAAATACTAAAATAATAGCAACAAAGGAAGTGATAACATGATTCATAAACAAAATCACCTCAGCATAGACAATTATGTGGAACAAAGAAATTGACACCATGAAAAAGCACATAACAAAACAACAGCAACAAATTCATACTTGTCGATAATTACATATTTGTCCAGGGACTTATTTCTAAGACTTATGGAATACTCCAACTCCTCAACTGCAAAGGGATTAACAATTCAATTGAAAAATGAGCAGAACTCAAGAATAGACACTTCACCAAGGAGGACATTCAGGCAGCCAGCAAATACATGAAGAGATCCTCACTATCCCTGGCCATCAGAGACATGCAAATCAAAACAACAATGAGATACCATCTTACTCCAGCACTGATGGCAAGTTTCAAAGACAGAAAATAATAAATGCTGGCAGAGATGTGGATAGATTGGGACTCTCATACACTATTAGTGGGACTATGAAGTAATACAACCACTGTGGAAAGCAATATGGCGATTCCTTAGAAAGCTGGAATTGGAGATACCATTTGACCCAGCAATCCCATTACTAGGTATGTATCCTAGAGAAGTGAGAGCCAGGCCAGGAACAGATATATGCACACTCATGTTCATCATAGCACTGTTTGCAGTGGCAAGAGGATGGAGGCAACCTACATGCCCATCAACAGAGGAGTGGATGACCAAGCTGTGGTGCATACACACAATGGAGTGCTATGCAGCACTGAGGAGTGATGTGGAGTCTGCAAAGTGCCACATGGCGTGGGTGGACTTGGAGGACATTGTGCTGAGTGAAATAAGTCAGCCACAGAAGGACAAATATTAGTTTGTTGTTATGGAGAGTCAAGGAAAGGTTTATATATGGAGAGAAACTTTCTTTGTTGATTGCCAGGGATGGGAAGGGAGGGGAAGGAATACTGCAAAAACAAAACAAAACAAAACAAAAATGCATTGACCTATGTCACTTTAGTTTTATGTATTTCACTGTACATAAATTATATTTCAATAAAATGTATCTTTTAGAAAGCCTACAGTCACCTGAAGAAAAGAAACAATAAAGAATTGAGCAGAAATCAATGAAACAGAAAACAAAAAGACAATTGCTGTTGTTGTTATGTGCTATCGAGTAGTACCCAACTCATAGTGACCCCTCCTTGGTTTTCTGAGGCAGTATCACTATGGAAGTAGATTGCCCAACCTTCCTTCCGAGGAGTGGCTGGTGGGTTTGAACTGCCAGCCTTCTGGTTAACAATCAAGT
>NW_006921786.1:122988-124676 GCF_000298275.1 Orycteropus afer afer | reverse complement strand
TCATTATAACCATGTTGTTGTTCTTGTTGTTGTGTGCCGTCGAGTTGGACCCAACTCACAGCGACCCCTCCCTGGGTTGCCGAGGCAGTACAACTATGGAAGTAGATTGTCCAATCAGGTATTCAAGGATGGTTCAACATTAGAAAAACAATCAACATCATCCACCACATAAATAAAAGAAAGGAAAAGAACCATATGATCATATCAATCAAAGCCGAAAAGACATTTGATAAAATCCAACACCTATTCCTGAAAAAAAAAAAAAAACTCTCAGCAAAATCAGAATAGAAGGGAAACTCCTCAACATAATAAAGGGCATATATGCAAAACCAACAGCCAACATTATTCTCAATGGAGAGAGACTGCAGTGTAGTAAATTACTTGGTATGGTTTTTCTAGCAATAAGTCTTTGTAAACTCCTTGGTAGATTTTTCTGTGAGCAAATGAGGAGCTCCTAATTGTAAAAGTTATTCACCTGGGGCATTTCTGTTGGGAGTGGCACAAAGCAGTGTTCTGGGAGGTTCACTCTCTCTCAGGTATTTAGAACTCTGATGTTATGATTGGCTAGTTTGACCACTTTGCCAGGCTCAAAATGAGGTCTCCTAGAGGCAGAAGTCTCTCTGACTGCTGGCTGAGAAGAAAGTGCTCCTGAGAGAAGTGTGCTCCTGAGAGAAACATGCTCCTGAGAAATGTGCTGCTGGGAAAGAGACACAAGAGCAACACATTGCTGAGAGAGACACTGAGGGACACACACTGCTAAGAGAGAAACTGTGAGAAACTGTTGGCTGAGAGACAGTGGGCTGAGAGAGACTGAGCATTTTTCCTGAACTTGAATTGTAACCTGGTGCTTCCCTAATACACCCCATAATCTGTGAGTTCTGTGTGGTCACTTCAGTGAGTTATTGAACCTAGCAGAAAGTGCAGAAAATTATTGAACCCAAGTGAGTACTGTGGAAGGAACAGTTGGTGTCAGGGTTGGTGAAAGGGCTGGAGGGAGGCAGCATGTCTGGCCTCGCAGGAATAGGCCTTGGGTTACTGATGATTCTGTCTTCCTCTTGTGGGGTTAGAGGAGGTCAGAAGATGTGGCCTCCCTGCCCCTTTAGCAGACACTGAAACCATATCCCTTGCAAATAGGAATCATATCCCTTGCAAATAGAAGTGGTGTTCTATCACCACTTCTATTCAACATTTTATTGGAAGTCCCAGCCAGGGTAATAAGGCAAGAAAGGGAAATCAAAGGCATCAAAATTGGTAAGGAAGAAGGAAAACTACCCCTTTTTGCTGATGATATGATTTGTCAAAGATCAGCTGATGATAGGTCGAAGGATCTATTTTCAGATTCTCAATTGTATTTCATTGGTCTATGTGTCTGTTGTTCCAATACCAGGCAGTTTTGACTACTGTGGCTGTATAGTAGGCTTTTAGATCCGGCAGTGTGAGACCTCCCACTTTGTTCTTCTTCTTCAATAATGCTTTGCTTGTCAAAGGTCTCTTTCCTTTCCATATAAAGTTTGTTGTTGTTGTTGTTAAGAGCCATTGAGTCATTTCCAACTCATAGCGACCCCATGCACAGCAGAACGAAACACTGCCCGATCCCATGCCAGCCCCACAATCCCTGCTATACTTGAGCTCATCATTGCAGCCACCATATCAATCCATCTCCTTGAAGGCCTTCCCCTCTTTTGTCT
>NW_006921786.1:119625-121063 GCF_000298275.1 Orycteropus afer afer | reverse complement strand
TAACTCCAGATGGATCAAAGACTTAAATGTGAAACCTAAAACTATAAAGTTCCTCAAGGAAAAACTAGAGGCAAATTTAAGGGTCCTATTATGTGACACAGGGAGCTCTGGTGGCATAATGCCTATGGTATGTGACTGCTAACTAGAAGACTGGTGGTTCAAACCACTAGCCACTCCACAGAAGGAAGTTTGGGTAATCTACTTCCATATTGATACCACCTCAGAATCCCAAGGAGGAGTCATTATGAGTTGACTCCGACTTGACAGCAGTGCATTTCGTTTTATTATATGACATAAATAGACTATCAAGCATAACCAAAATGCACAAACAGCAGAAGATAAACTAGATGAATGGGACCTTCTCAAAATTAAATTTTTATGTGCTTTCAAAGACTTCTCCAAAAGAGTCAAAAGAGAATCTATAGATTGGGAAAAAGATATCCAGCAATGACATATCTGACAAGGGAGTTATCTCTGGAATTTATAGAAAACTCCAACACCTCAACAACAAAAAGACAATATGATTTAAAAAATGGGCAGAAGAAATGAACAGACACTTCATCAAAGAGGATATTCAGGCAGCTGGCAAATACATGAAGAAATGCTCAAGATCATTAGGCATCAGACATGCAAATGAAAACAATGAGATACCATCTTGCCCCAACACTAATAGCAACGTTCAGTAAGACAGAAAATAACAAATGCTGGCAAGGATGTGGAGAGATTGGGAGTCTCATGCACTGCTTGTAGGACTGTCAAATGATACAACCACTGTGGAAAGCAGTATGGTGATTCCTTAAAAAGCTGGAATTAGAAATACAATTTGACCCAGCAATCCCATTACTAGGTACATATCCTAAAGAAGTGAGAGCCAGAACAAGAACAGATATATGCACACCCATATTCATCGCAGCACTATTTACAATAGCAAAAAGATGGAAACAGCCTAGGTGCCCATCCACTGAAGATAGATAACCAAACTAGGGTACATACACACAATAGAATTCTATGCAATACTAAAGAATAATGTAAAATCAGCAAAACACCACATAACGTGGATGAACTTGGAGGATATTAAAAAAACCAAACTCACTGCTGTCAAGTAGGATCTGACTCACAGCAACCCCTCCTTGGGTTTCCAAGGTGGTATCACTATGGAAGTAGATTGTCTAACCTTCCTTCCCAGGAGCAGCTGGTAGGTTTGAACTGCCAGCCTTCTGATTAGCAGTTAAATGCCTTAGGAACTACACCGCCAGAACTTCTTGGAGAACATTATACTGAGTGAAATAAGTCAATCATAGGACAAATATTGTATTAGTTCATTATTGTAAAAAGTCAAGGGAACATTTATATATGGAAGGAAACTTCCTTTGTTGGTTACCAGGAGTAGAAGGGAATGGGGGGAGCACTAAAAAAAAATTCACTGACCCATGTCACT
>NW_006921786.1:113970-116935 GCF_000298275.1 Orycteropus afer afer | reverse complement strand
CAAAGTATATGTGAACTGCTGTATGAAAAGTGAATTTACTCTGTAAATCTTCACCCAAATCCTAATAAAATAAAATAAAATGTCAAACAGAAAAAGAATAATTTATGGTATGTCCTTGGTGACTCAGCTTCTGTAACCAACTGACTGTGAAACTCTGCACTGTGCTTCAATGTTACTTCCTGATAAATTAACATAACAATGACATTGTTGTTGTTGTTATGTGTGAGTTGTCTCTGACTCATAGTGACACGGTACAACAGAGCAAAACACTGTCCGGTCCTGTGCCAGCCTCATGATCCCTGCTATACCTGAGCCTATCGTTGTAGCCGCAGTGTCTATCCATCTTGTTGAGGGCTATGTTGGTTACGTCTGTGCTGCTCTAACAGAAAATACCACAACTGGGGGCTTTAGAAAACAAGAGTTTATTCTCTTACAGAGAATAAACTTCCTTTGGAGGCTGGAAGTCTGAGTTCAAAGTGCCAGGCTCTAGGGGCTGGGTGAAAGATCCTCAACCTTGGGCTTCAGTTCTGCCTCTTGTTCCTGGCCCACTGAAGCTAGAGGCATCTCTTCACTCAGGCAGCTGCTGGCAGCTGAGGCTGACAAAACCAAGGTTGACAAGTGAAATGGCACAGTCCTAATATTACCAAACCACATGGTAGGCCATTGATTCAAGTCCATTGAAAGTCCCAGGATCAGCAGAGCATGGCAGGGTACTGAACAATGACTTGGCTACATGCATTCTTCAAGTGTGCCATAAGTTAGAGACAATTCTCAAAGCTGCTTCTTCTATACGGGAAGCAGATCACAACCCTAAAGCAGCTACTCAGCTGCTTATGGTAGATCTCACCATGGAATTGATTGCTAGTGTCATCATGGGGAATAACTACCACCATGGGGAATAACTGCCCAGGCACTCAGCCAGGTCCAGCTAAGGTGACATACAACCTTAACTACCACAATCCCACCTCTTATCAACTTGGCACCTCTGCAGAACTTCATTGGGTGGCATCTGTATAGGTCTTTACTGGGTGGCTCCAGTCCTCTAGTTCCTCTGAGTGGGAACTTCACCCTCTTGGCCTGGTGGGCCCTGTTCCTCTACCTCTTGGGCATAGCAGCCCTGGTCCCTCACTCTTGGGCAGTGGCTATGACTCCATCCCACTGCCCCACATGAATGAGCAGGCCCATACTACAGAACCAAGTTTGTGAAGGTTTGACTCTTTGAAACCTAGGAGGCTGTGGTGGTTCCACCCCCAAAGGCCATGGTCCTACCCTTTGAGCCTGAGGCAGCTCTGCTTCCCGTTCCCTTGGTCTCTGCGCTTCTGCCAATTAATGCTGAAGGCAACCCATCCACCACAAATCTTCCTGCCTGAAAAAACACTCTGCTTTCTTGCTCCCTGGGCCAGCCAACCTGCTATTCCATTTCATGCCAGTCTCTTCTACCAGTTAACACCCAAAGGCAACCCACTGTGCCAGGAAGCTGCCTAACCAATGGCATCCAGCTTTCTCCTCTGTGGGCTGATAAGGCTGTCGCTATCTCATGCCTGTCTCTGGGATCTGCTATGGCCATCTCTCATGTTGGTCTCTCTGCCAGTGTCTCTCATGCTGATCTCTCTGCCAGTGTCTCAGTGCAGGGATCTCAGGTCAAGGATGCACTCCACTCCTGTTTCCACATTTTAGGTATCTGTCAGAGCAGTACCCCACTCTCTCGCTACCATATTCTCTTTTGGTTACCTCTGTGCTGCTCTAACAGAAAATACCATAAATGGGACGGCTTTAACAAACAGGAGTTTACTCTCTTACAGTTTTGGTGGTGGAAATCTGAGTTCAAAGTGCCAGGCTCTAGGGGCTGGGTGAAAGACCTGTGACCTTGGGCTTCAACTCTGCCTCTTGTTCCCAGCTCACTGAATCTAGAGGCATGTCTTCACTCAGGAAGCTGCTGGCAGCTGAGGCTGACAAAACCAAGGTTGACAAGTGAAATGGCACATTCCCAATATTACCAAACCACATGGTAGGCCTTTGATTCAAGTACATTGAAAGTCCCAAGATCAGCAGAGCATGGTAGGCTACTGAACCATGACTTGGCTACATGCAGACTTCAAGTGTGCCATTAGCTAGAGACCATTCCTAAAGCTGCTTCTTCTGTATGGGAAGCAGACCACATCCCTAAAGCAGCTACTTAGCTGCTTATGGTAGATCCCACCGTGGAGCTGATTGCCAGTCTCATCATGGGGAATAACTGTCACCAGCTGCTCAGCCACTCAATCAGGCACAGCCAAGTTGACAAACAACCTTCACTACCACAAAGGCCTTCACCTTTTTCATTGACCCTCCACTTTACTAGGCATGATATCCTTCTCCAGAGAATGGTCCCTTCTGACAACATAACCAAAGTAGATGACACAAGTCTGGCCATTCTTGCTTCCAAGGAGCATTCCAGCTGCACTTCTTCCAGGAAAGATTTGTTAGTTCTTTTAGCAGTCCATGGTGCTCTCAGTATTCTTAACAACACAAGTCAAAAGCATCAACTATTCCTTGGTCTTCCTTATTCATTGTCTAGTTCTCACATGCATGGGAGGTGATCGAAAATATCATGGCTTGAGTTAGGCACACCATAGTCTTTGAGGAGACAACTTTGTTCTTCAGCACTTGAAAGAAGTCTTTTGCAGCAGATTGGCCCAATGCAATATTTCTTTTGATGTCTGGACTGCTGTTTCCGTTGGTGTTGATTGTATAACCAAGTAATATGAAGTCTTTGACAATTTCAATCTTTTCTCTATTTATTGTAATGATGCTTATTGGTCCAGTGGTGAGGATTTGTGTTCTCCTTATACTGAGGTGCAATCCATACTGCAAACTGTAGTCTTTAATCTTCATTGTTGTTGTTGTTGTTATGTGCCGTCGAGTCAGCCCTGACTCATAGCGACCCCTCCTTGGGTTTCCGAGGCAGTATCACTACGGAAGTAGG
>NW_006921786.1:112881-113660 GCF_000298275.1 Orycteropus afer afer | reverse complement strand
CATGCAGTGTCCCCTTGTTCTGTTCGAAGGACAGCCTCCTGGTCTATGTACAGGTTCCTCATGAGTACAATTACGTGTTCTAGAATTCCCACTCTTCTCAATGTTATCCATAATTTGTTATGATCCATGCAATCGAATGCTTTTGTGAGTCAATAAAACATAAGTAAATGTCTTTCTGGTATTCTTTGCTTTGAGCCTAGATACATGTGACATGAGCTCTGATATCCCTTGTTCCACATCATCTTCTGAATGCAGCTTGCATTTCTGGAAGTTCTCTGTCAATATACTGCTGCAACCATTTTTGAATTATCTTCAGTAATATTTTACTTGAAAGTGATATTCATGATATTGTTTGCTAATTTCCATGTTCTGTGGAATCATCTTTCTTTGGAATGGGTACAAATACACATCTCTTCCAGTCATTTGGCCAGGTAGCTGTCTTCCAAATCTCTTGGCATAGCTGAGTGAGTGCGTCCAGCACAGCATCTATTTGTTGAAACATCTCAATGGGTATTCTGTCAATTCCTGGAGCCTTATTCTTCACCAATACCTTCAGTGAAGCTTTGACTTCTTCCTTCAATACCATTGGTTCCTGATCATATGCCACCTCCTGAAATGGATGAACATTGACCAATTATTTTAGGTAGAGAGACTCTGTATTCCTTTCATTGTCTTTTGATGTTTCCTGCACCATTCAATATATTGCCCATAGAATCTTTCAATATTGCAACTCGAAGCTTATATTTTTTTTCCTCAGTTCTTTCAGCTTGAGAAATGCC
>NW_006921786.1:90912-111946 GCF_000298275.1 Orycteropus afer afer | reverse complement strand
GGTATTTTCACGCAAATTCTTCTGCTAGTTGGGGTTTAGTCCAAATCTGCATCCTTTCCTTCAAGGCTCAGGGGTCCAAGATTATCTTCTGTGTCTGTATTAATTGGTTTCCCTTTTCTTTGTTGAAGAGGGTCTGTGCAATCCTTCTGCCTAGTCCGCCATCTTGCCCTTTCCTGTCTTTTTAATGACCTTTTTTGTTTTCTTCATGGATGATGTTCTTGATGTCATCCCACAATTCCTCTGATTTTCAGTCATTGGTGCTCAGTGCATCAAATCCATTCTTTAGATGGTCTCTAAATTCAGGAGGGATATAATCAAGGTCATATTTTGGCTCTTGTGGACTTCTTTTAATTGTCTTCACCTTCAACTTTAACTTGCATCGAAACAGTTGATGCTATATTCCACAATCACCTCCTGGCCTTGTTTTGGCTGAGGATACTGAGCTTCTCCATTGCCTCTCTCCACAGATGTAGTCAATCTGATTCCTGTGTAGTCTGTATAGGAAAGCCCACATGTATAACCATTGTTTGTGTTGTTGGAAAAGGTATTTACTATGAATAACTTGTTGGTCTTGCAAAATTCTAGCATGCAAATCTCCAGCATCATTTCTATCACCAAGACCATGTTTTCCAACTACTGGTGATTCTTCTTTGTTTGCAACTTTTGCATTCCAATCACCAGTGATAATTAACACATCTTGATTGCATGTTCAGTCAATTTCAGACTGCAGAAGTTGGTAAAAATCTTCAATTTCCTCATCTTTGGCTTTGGTGGTAAGTGCATAAATTTGAATAATAGTAGTATTAACTGGTCTTCCTTGTAGGTATATGGATATTATCCTATCACTAACAACATTGTACTTCAGAATAGATCTTGATATATTTTTTATGATGATGAATGTCATGCCATTCCTCTTCAATTTGTCATTCCCAGTATAGTAGATCATATGATTGTCTGATTCAAAATGGCCAAAACAGTCCTTTTTATCTCACTAATGCCAAGGATATCAATCTTTATGTGTTTCATTTCATTTTTGACAACTTCCAGTTTTCTTAGAGTCATATTTCATACATTCCATGTTCCTATTACTAATGGATGTTTGAGGCTGTTTCTTTTCTTCTTGAGATATGCCACATCAGCAAACGGAGATCCAAAAAGTCTTGGTCTATCTACTTCATTAAGACTGGCTCTTTTCTGAGGAGTATATAACCCATTTTCATTCTTCAGAGTGTCTTCCTGATACACTCAGGTTGACATTCCCTGACTCAAATCATATCTACTCACAATAGATATATTCTGTTACACTAATCTTTGATATTTCTCTGTGCATTTAGGTTTTTGGCATAATGAAGATTCAAACATGACATTAGAATGCAAAGGAGAGAAAGGTCATTTACAACTCTAGAGATGGTGAAGTCTGCACAAAGAAGGTGGCAACTGCTACCTAACTCTGCTAGGTCTCAATGTAGGACTCTCATTTTAATAGATGGAGGTTGTAGGTGAGGAAATTCCAGGCACACATAACTGAGTAAGTAAAGGTCTGAAGCAGGGCAGGTATTAGCATCAGAACACAAGGCAAGGGAGGAAAAGGAAGCCTCATCACAGAAGAATTTAACTCACATACCTCTGCCACAAAGGTTGCAGACATTCTATCTCAAGGAATTGAGCGGGACAGCACTTCCTAAAAACAAAAAGTCTTTATTGGAGAAAATTGGGAGTTTTCATAGTACTGTGAGGGGATGCTAATGTAGTAGAACCTGAACTTGAAGATAAGAGTTAGAAAGTTAGAGATATGGGAGCAGTTTCTCAGTGAACGGTAACTGGGAGGAAGGGCTTTGCATGGTGGTTTCTGGAAAGCTTGGAAGTAGAAACTTCCTCTATTAAATGCAATCAAGGCAAAGAAGATTCAGGGAAGATTGGAAGCAGCCATAAACTGTCTATCTGCATATGGTGTGTGCCTCATACGTTCAAACAAATGCTATACAGGTATATGACATAAATTGCTCCTGAGCTTTCTGATAAAAAAAAAAAAAAAAAAAAAACTGTTTTTCAGGTAGGGTGGGTCTTCTCAGCACAAAACATATTTGAGAGCCATTTGAAGACATTTCAAGTTCCTTCTTCTAGAGACCAGGAGTTCATTTAGAACTTTTGTCAACCCATAGGGTGTTTACTTCTTAATAGCACCCACACAAACCCCACCTTCTCATGGATCACACCACTAAAAGCTATTTTCTATATTGACAGAACACACACTGCATTTTAAGCAGTGTTGACATTCTCAATGATTTGTAAAAATAAAGGATGAATTTCTTGACCTCTTTCTGATTTATGTGCAACTTACATACTTGACATAAGAACGTAAAGAGGTCTTAAAAGTATCTGGCCAGATTTCCTCAAAGATAATTCCACAGAGCTGCTTTGGGAGATGCTCTTTGTAAAAATAAACATAAAGAGCTTTGAGAGTCAAATAAATTTGGAAAATATCCCATATTACATTTTATTCATTGGCATATTAAAATCTCTGAGAAATCTCACAACAAAGAAATCTTTTTAATATTAGATATCTCAGTATTCCCATAATTAGTTGGCAATAGACATCACTGGTGATGCAGATATTTAAGACCTTGGCTGCTGCCAAAGGGGCAGGGAGGCCGCACCTTCTGACCTCCTCTAACCCCACAAGCAGAAGACAAAATCACCATCAGTAGCCCAAGGCCTATCCCTATGAGGCCAAGACATGCCGCCTCCCTCCAGCCCTTTCATCAACCCTGACACCATGTTCCTCCCGAAGCACCCACCACTTTTCTGCTTGGTTTGATAATTTGCTGCAGTGGCCACACAGAACTCACAGATTATGAGGTTTATTAGGAAAGCACCAGGATACAATTCAAATTCAGGAACACACTCAGTCTCTCTCAGCCTGCCATCTCTCAGCCAACAGTCTCTCTCAGTCTCTCTCCCAGCAGCATGTATTTCTCTCTCAGCAATGCATGCCTCTTGGTGTCTCTTTCTCAGCAGTGTGTGTCTCTTAGGGGTGCATTTCTCTCAACAGCATGTCTTTCTCAGCCAGTGGTCAGAGAGACTACTTCTGCCTCTAGGAGGCCTCCTTTTGAGCCTGGCAGAGTGGCCAAACTAACCAGTCATAACATCAGAATTCTAAGCACCTAAGAGAGAGCAAACTTCCCAGAACATTGCTTTGTGCCACTCACAACAGAAATACCCCAGGTGGGTAACTTTAACAATCAAGAGCTCCTCAGTTGCTCACAGCAAATTCCACCAAGGACTTTACAAAGACTTATGGTTAGAAAAGCCATGCCAGGTAATTTACTACACCACAGCTGCTAACCAAAAAGTTGGTGGTTTGAGTCCCCTCCAGAAGTGCCTCAAAAGAAAGGCCTGTTGATCTACTTCTGAAACTCAGCCATTGAAAACTCTGTGGAGCACAGTTCTATTCTGACACACATGGGGTAAAAAAAAAAAAGTAATAATCATGTTTTTTTTTTTTATTTAAGTAAAAAATAAATTAGTTCAACATAGGAAAATAATGTGTGTAAAATATGGATGTTCTGTGAGACTAATGTTCCGGAGAACACACTTTTAAAAATGCTGACATAGGACAATAGAATCATTTTTCAGATAGGAGAAATATGTGTAGAGGTGTAAATATGCCATTGAAGGTTGCACAGCTTCCCTGATAGAATTAAACAAGGAGCTCAACTTTCTTAACTCCTAGCCCAGAACATTCCCTATTACCCCACAATGCTGCAAAACTTAACTGAAGGACAATGAATCTTGTTATTCAATGAATAGTTTTGTGTCCAATCCATCTAGAAAAATCTCTGCTCTCATTTTATATATTTCCAAATATATAAAGAAGTAAACCAGGGTGTCTAAATATTGTCATTACTTTATTAAAAAGTAGGAAAGGAGAACATTTTCCCAGCACACACTTAGGAATAACTTAGTAAATAATAAAACCAAAACCAACTAAACTCACTGCCATCAATTTGAATCTGACTCATAGTGACCCTTCCTTGGGTTTCCCAGGTGGTATCACTATGGACATACATTGCCCAACCTTCCTTCTGAGGAGTGGCTGGAGGGTTTGAACCGCCAGGCTTCTGGTTAGCAAATGCCTTAGGCCCTATGCCACCATAGCTCCCACTAAATAACAGCTAAAATAATGGCAAACAAACATACAACCAAACAAACATAAAACCCGTACCCATTACCATCAGGCCAGTTCTGGAGAGTAAAACAAAATCTATATATCAGGGATTACAGGCTCAAATGATTATAAGGTGTGGCAACAAAAAATGAGTGAAGCAGGGTTAACAGGGGATGCTGATGACTTTGAAAGCTCTTCCCTCAGCTAACAAGAACAATGTCATGCTCAGAGCAGCTTTGTGGTCATGTGGGCTTGTGGGCCCAGTATTGTCAATTACTCTGATTTTTCAAGGGAAGTAAGACATCTGGATTTTTTTGTGAAATTTCCCAATTTTAAAATATCTTTAAAACATGATGTAGACCAAAAATCATGTCTTTAGCAGAACAAAGCCTGAGGTCCTTAGTTGGAAATTGCACCATACAAACATCTGCTGTTTAGTCTAATTTGTCACCAGTACTTGGGAGATTTGGGGTATAAGAAAGAAAATTATTAGGACTGGAAGATAAATAGGAAGGAACCCAAACTGTGCTTAAGAAAGAGAGTTAGCAGGGGCAAGGTGGATTCAATTGATCTACCAGAAAGGCCTCCAACCTGGAGAAGATGCTCCTTGGTCCCAAAAAATCCAGGAAAGAGACTTCTAGATGTTCAATCACCTCCTAGACCTACTGTCCCATGGGGAGTTCACTGGGCATTTTCCTTCTGTCACCCCAAAAGTGTTGCAGTCAAGTCAATTCCAATTCATGGTGATTCCATGTGTGAGAGTATAAGTGCTCCGTAAGTTTTCTTGGCTGTAATATTATGGAAGCAGATCATTAAGCCTTTCTTCCACAATGTCACTATGGGGGTTTGAACCACCAGTCTTTAGGTTAATAGTCAAGCACAATCTGTTTATGACACCCAGGGACCCAATACCCCTAAAAGCTGACCCTCCAGGGAAGCCTTTACCTAGAGGGCTATTTCAGGACATTCTCTATACATGTTACCTTGTACATCCTACCTTGAATAGTTCTCCATGTTCTCACAAATGTCTAAAATGCCTTTGAAAGGAAATAAAGGCTTTAATTCCGCACTCTGAAAGTAGATTTCAAATGAAAACTCCAGGCTGAGAGAACACTCAGATGAAATGTTCTTTTTCCTGGGTGAATTGGGTGATCAACAAAATGTATGGATATCACATTCTATGCTATTCTGCTAAACTCAAGGGCAGAAGGAATTTAGGCACCTGAAAGGGGAAGGTAAAGCTTAGAAGAGGGGTATTGGGGGAAAGGGGGCTGGGCAAACACATTGGAAATACCAAACTCAAGCACCGAGAACATGGACACTGTTTTCTGGAGCTGGCTTGCTGCTCCACTTGGCAGGAGAAGCACTCACAAACTATGTAACACCCGCCTCTGTGGCTTCATGGGATTTATAAAGAATTTTCATTTTAATCCTACTGTTCTTATTCAAAAGGAACACCATTTTCTGAGGAATTATATTAATCTAGGAGTCACTGTGGTCTGACTCTCTTGACCTGAGTTAAACTCACCCTTCTAAGCTATTGTGAAATCTCTTAATCTCCTTGATTGGCCTCCACTCCCTCTTTACCCTGTCCCTGGCTCTGTACCTGGGCTCTTCTTTGGTCCTCTTAGAAAGGCAGTTCCCTTCAAAAGACAAGTTAGACTCTTATTCCTCCAGGCATTGTATATGGAGACAAGAAGTGATGTAGGAAAAGGTCTCAAGAAGTCTCAAGAGGGAAAATCAAGTCTGAATTCCAGACTCTACCAATCTGTTAGAGCCCAGCCTCCAAATCTGTAACATAGGGATATTTGTAATTGTCTCATCAATAATTAAACACAAAAATGTGTAAGGCAGTTCACAAAATAGGTTTACAACTTTCTCATTGGAGTATTTTACTATGCTGATTTTGCAAATGAAGACAGTGAGGCTTGGAGAGGTCAAGGAACCTCCTGTGATTACCAACTATGACAGAACCAGGCCTAAAATCTAGGCCTTACAGAGCAAAAGGCTTCATGCTGTCCATGGAGATTCCACACCAAGATACACTATGAAGAAGGACGTGGCACTCTACTTCTAAAAAAAATTGGCCAATGAAAACCTTATTAATAGCAGCAGAACATTGTTTGATGCAGTGCCAGATGAGCCCCTCAGGCTGGAAGGTACTCAAAATACAACTGGAAAAGAACTTCCTCCTCAAAGTAGAATTGACCTTAATGACATGGATGTAGTAAAACTTTCAAAACATTCATTTGCTGATGTGGCATGACTCAAGATGAGATGAAACAGCTGTAAACATCTATTAATAGTAACATGGAATGTAATATGAATCTAGGAAAATTGAAAGTTGTCAAAAATAAAATGGAATACATAAAGATCAATATTCTAAGCATCAGTGAGCTAAAATGGACTACTACTGACCATTTTGAATCAGACAATCAAATGGTTTTCTATGTCTGAAATGACAAATTAAAAAGGAACAGCATCATATTCCTCATCAAAAAGAACATTTCAAGATATATCCTGAAATGCAATGTCATCAGTGACAGGATAATATCCATAAGCAAAGGAAGGCAAGTTAATACTATTATGCAAATTTATACACCAACCACTAAAGTCAAGTTGAAGAAATAGAAGATTTCTACCAACATCTGCAGTATGAAATTGACCAAACATGCAACCTAGGGACATTGATAATTACTAGTGACTGGAATGTAAACATTAGAAACAATGGTTTCAGTAGTTGGAAAATAGGAACTTGGTGATACAAATGATGCCAGAGATTTCATCATCAAATTTTTCAAGACCAACAACTTATTCATCACAAATGCCTTTTTTCAACAACACAAATGGTGACTATAACAGGTGGACTTTGCCAGATGTAAGACAAGTAAAAGAGCTGAACAGAATATTGCAAAGGGCAGATCAAGAAGACAAACTAAAGTATTATAATGAAATGTACAAAGACTTGGGGGAGCTCTGGTAGCATAGTGCCTAAGGCATTTGACTGATAACCAGAAGGCTGGTGGTTCAAACCCACCAGCCAGTCCTCGGAACGAAGGTTGGGCAATCTTCTTCCATAGTGATCTGCCTCTGAAATCCAAGGAGGGGTCGATATGAGTTGGATCTGACTTGATGGCAGTGAGTTAGTTAGTTACAAAGACTTGAAGTAAGAAAACCAAAAGGGAAGAGCACACCTAGCATTTCTCAAGCTGAAAGAACTGAAGAAAAAAATTCAAGTCTCAAGTTGTAATACTGAATGATTCTATGGGCAAAATGGTTTCTGAAAATCATATGCCAATTGCCATCCAGTTGACTCCAACTAATGGGGGCTCTGGTGGCATGGTGGTTAAAGCCTTCAGCTGATAACCAAAAGATTGGCAGTTTGAAACCACTGGCTTCTCCATGGGAGAAAGATGAGGCAGTCTGTTTCTGTAAAGATCTACAGCCTTGGAAACATTATGGGCTCAGTTGCTCTGGTAGCATAGTGCCTAAGGCACTTGACTGCTCACCAGAAGGCTGGTGGTTCAAACCCACCGGCCACTCCTCGGAAGGAAGGTTGGGCAATCCTACTTCCGTAGTGATACTGCCTCGGAAACCCAAGGAGGGGTCGCTATGAGTCGGGGCCAATTCGACGGCAAATAACAACAACAACAACAACTACTCTGTCCTATAGTGTTGCTATGAGTCATAATCAACTCAATGGCAGTGGGTTTGATTTGTTTGTGTGTATGTGTGTGTGTGTGTTTCTTTATGGGCAGAATATTTAATGGCACAGGAGATATCAAAAGAAAATGGAAGGAATACACAGTCACTGATCCAAAAATAATTGGCTTACATTCAACCACACATGGTCAAGAACCAGGGATATTGAAGGAAGAAGTCTGTACCAAAGGCATTGGTGAAAAACTAGGCTCCAGGAATTGATGGAATATGCATTGAGATGTTTCAACAAATAGAAGGAACATTGGCAGTTCTTATTTGTTTATGCCAAGAAATTTGGAAGACAGCTACCTGGCCAACCAACTGGAAGAGGCACATATTTGTGCCCATTCCAAAGAAAGGTGATCCCACAGAATTCAGAAATTATCAAATAATTTAATTTCACACTCAAGTAAAATTTTGAAGATAATTAAAAAAAAAAAAAATGGTTTATAGCAACAGAGAATGCCAGAAATTCAAGGCAGATTCAGAAGAGAGCATAGAATGAGAAATATCACTGCTGAGGTCAGATGGATCTTGGTGGAAAGCAGAGAATACAAAAAAGGTGTATTATTGACTATGCAAAGATATTCAATTGTGTGGGTCATAATGAACTACGGATAACATTAAGAAGAATGGGAATTCCAGAACACTTAATTGTGCTCATGCAGAACTTGTACATAGACCAAAGTATAGTCGTTCAAACAGAACAAGCTGCATGGTTTAAAATCTGGAAAGATGTGTTTTCAGGGTTGTATCCTTTCACCAGTCAACAAAATGGACTTATTCTGTGGCAGCAGCTTTGGCTCAAGCATGGTAAGGATGGCAAAGGACAGGAAAGTGTTTCATTTTGTTGTACTTAGGATCACTATGAGTTAGAACTGATGCAAGGTCACTAAACAACAACAATATACTGTCCATCTGTTGCTTTCCCTTCCAGCCTGACTCATGTGCTGTGGGAAGCATTTGAGAAGGTGACATGCAAAAAAGTGCTACATTAGCCCCATCTTAGTTTCCTAGGACTATTGTAACTAAGGACCACAAAATGGATGGCCAAAAAAAAAGGAAAGAAATTTATTGTCTTAAAGTTCTGGAGGCCATAAGTCTGAAAACAGGGTCCGTGCTCTATCTGAAGTTTCTAGTGGAAGATCTTTTCTTATCTGTTCCAGCTTCTGTTAGTCCCAGGTGTCCCTGGGTTGTATCAGCATAACTCTAGTCTCTGCCTCTGTCTGTCTCTGTATCTTTTCATTTTCTGTGTAAGGATAGCAGTTCCAAAGAGATTAGTCCTGTCCTAATGACTTCATCTTAACTACTAATAACATTTGCAACAACCCTATTTCCAAATAAGGAAATATTCACAGGTACCAAGGGTTGGTACTTCAACATATCCTTTGATATGCTGATCTCCTTTGGAAGGGGAGATTCAACCATAACAAGCCCCAGGTGCTCTGTAAGAAAACATGAAGTGAGTGTCATAATTCTCCTAGGGACCAGGTCCTTGGTAGATTTGGGGAGTCTTGGACTAATTTTTGCTAATGTAACCATGATACAGCTGCTGCTGCTGCTGCCAAAACCAGAGAATAATCTAAAAATATTTCCAATTGCACAAATCCAAAGTTGTTATTTTCAGGTGTCATCAAGTCAGCTCTAACTCAGTACAACAGAACAAAACACTGCCCAGTCCTGTGCTCTCCTCAGTATCATTGCTGTTTGAGCCTATTGTTGCAGCCACTGTGTCAATGTATCTTGTTGAGGGTCTTCCTCTTTTTGTCACCGACCCTCTACCAAGCATGTGGTAGTTAAGTTGTGTGTTAACTTGGCTGGACCTGGTATTCAGTGGCTGGGCAGCTGGATGTAGTTCTTCCCCATGACCAGACTGGTAATCAGCTCCATGGTGGACTCAATTGGAGCAGCTGAGTAGCTGCCTTAGGGATGTGGTCTGTTTCCAGTATACAAGAATAAGCTTTGAGGAAAGTCTCCAGCTTTCTGGCATGCTTGAACCCTGCAAGTAGCCAAGTCTTCATTCAGCAGCCTGCCATGTTTCCTGCTGATCTTGGGACTGTCTCTGGACTTGAACTAGTGGTCTGCTATGTTGTTTGGTAATCTTGGGACTGGGCCATTGTACTTGTCAACCTTGGATTTGTCAGCCTCAGCAGCCAGAAGCTGCTTGATTGAAGAGATGCTTCTAGCTCCAGTGGGCCAGAAGCAAAAGGCAGAGCTAAAGCCCAAGGTCAAGGGAGCTTCACCCAGTTCCTAGAGTTTGGCACTGTGAACTCAGACTTCTAGCCTCCAAAACTGTAAGAGAATAAATCCCTGTTGGTTGAAGCCACCCATTTGTGGTATTTTCTGTTAGAACAGCACTGTTGTTGTTGTTATGTGCCGTCGAGTCGGATCCGACTTACAGCGACCCCTCCTTGGGTTTCGGAGGCAATATCACTACGGAAGTGGATTGCCCAACCTTCCTTCCAAAACAATGTCTTTATCTAGGAACTGATCCATCCTGATAACATGTTCAAAGTACGTGAAACAAAGTCTTGCCATCTTTTGTGTAAGGAGCATTCTGGTGGTACTTCTTTCAACACAGATTTGTTCATTCTTCTGGCCATTTTATATTCAATATTCTTTTCCAACACCATAATTCAAAGACATCGGTCTTCCTCATTCATTTTCCAGCTTTCATACCATATGAGGCAACTGAAAAGACCATGTCTTGGGTCAGATGCACCTTAGTCCATAAAATGATATTTTTTCCTTTTTAACACTTTAAAGAGGTCTTTTACAGCAGATTTGTCCAATGCACTACGTCATTTGATTTCTTGATTGCTGCTTCCATGGACATTGACTGTTTATCCAAGTAAAACGAAATCCTTGATAACTTCAATCTTTTCTTTGTTTATTATGATATTGCTTATGTCCAGTTAAGTGGACTTGGTTAAAATTCTGCTGAGGCCACTGTGACTGAAGATTAACAGTTGGGTCTATGATATTTTTGCTCTCAGCCTCAGGTTGGCTAAACAATTCCTTAGTCTTCTGTGTGGACACTTATGTAGCAAATGAAACCCTCTTATACATTTCCTCAGAAATTATTCTAGCCAAATGGATGCATCATAAACCCATCCTTTGTTCAACAATCTCCACATATATAGTTCAGTGACATGATGAACATTCATCATGCTGTTCAACCATCATCATTATCTGTTTCTAAATTTTCCAGTACCCTTAACAGAAGATCAATGTCCCCTAAACAGTGACTTTCCCCTCCCCTTCAGTCATGCCCACCCCTGGTAACCACTAATAATCTTAAGGTCTCTCTCTATACACTTGCCTATTCTCAATATTTCCAATGAGTGGGATCATACAATATTTATCCTTTTGTGACTTATTTCACTGAGAATAATGTTTTCAAGGTTTATCCATGTTGTAGCATGTATCTGGACATCATTTCTTTTTTATGACAGAGTAATTATTCCATTGTATTATGTCCCAAGGACCCTGGTGGCCCAGTGTTTAAGCACTTGGCTTCTAACTGAAATGTTGGCAGTTTGAACCTAATAGGTTAGCCACTCTGCAGGAGAAGGATGTGTCAGTCTGCTTCCATAAAGATTTACAGCCTTGGTAACCCCATGGGGTACTTCTACTTCATCCTATAGGGTTGCTATGAGTTGTAAAAGACTCAACAGCAATGGGTTTTTTAATGCATTTTCCACATTTTGCTTATTTATGAATACTTGGATTATTTTCACCTTTGGTTATTGTGAGCAAAAAGCAAATTTTGAGTTGAGCAACAGTTTCTGATGGTTTGCTGTTCTGCTCAATGTCTAACTGATTACAGGCTCTTTTCTCCAAATACCATCTGTGCCATCTGTGACACCAGCCTCTCTCAGATGGCTCCAAATCATTCTTTTCTTCCTTTACAACTTCAGCTACAATCTCCACAGATTTTGTTTTTTCCCCTAAGAGAGAACTAAATGAGTGTCTTTTTGGGAACAGTTCCAGCTGATTTCCTTCTCTCTAGGATCAGATCTTGGCTTGATAGCCTGTCAGTCATACAGGATCTACATATGGAGATGAACCATGACAAAGCACACACACACTGTGAGAGGCAGAGTTTGTTGGGCCCAAGTCCTTCTGCTCTATATGAGGAAACCACCTAGAGGGTCCCAACATGTCTTCTCTGTGTTGGCAAAAATCCATTTTATAGCTCTTCAAGGAAACACAAAATTCCATGAAACTAATCCTTGTCAGGTATGTACTTGACTTGAACCCCAAATATGATTTTCCTGATTAACTGGGTTTTGTTTGTTTATTTGTTCTATAACAGTATCTTTTTACAGTTTAGCATAAGCAAATTGACATGTTTACAAACTAAAATAATACAATGTTTTTTTTTTTTTTATTCTGAGCTCAGACACATTTAGAGTTGTTACAACTTGGCAGTCCATTTTTTTTCCCAAAAAAACCCCACAAGTTATGTGTCTTTTCTAGGTTGAATTGTGTCCCCTAAAAAGATATTTTGAAGTCCTAAGCCCTGGTACCTGTGTACATGGCCTTGTTTGGAAACAAAGTCATTGAAGATGTTAAGATTAGTTAAATTCCCATAAGGTCATACTGGAGTAGAATGGGTCCTACTCTAATCTGAGTGGTGTCCTTATAAAATAGAAGAAGAGACCCAGAAATAAAGTTAAAAAAGGAAGATGGCCATGTGAGACATTGAAGCTGCAAGCTGGGGAATGCCAATGACTGTCAGCTGTCGCCAGGAATAAGGAGAGAGGCCTGGAACTTCAGAAGGAATCAACACAGCTGGCACTCTGAATTTGGACTCCTCTTCTCCAGAACTATAAGACAATAAATTTCTGTCTTTAAAAACTCCCAGTTTGTAATACTTTGTATTGACAGCCACTAGGAAGCTAATACAATGTCTAACAACCTGTGGCCTCGATAATATCATATCTTAAAATACAAGATAAATGTTCAGTTACTCTAATAACTGAACACATTAGGAAACAGGCAGTAAGCCACTGCCTCAAACAAGATTTTCATGGTTGGCAATGTTTATTTTTAGAAACAAAAGTGCCTGGCAAGTTAATTTAAGCAGAACAATTCAAACATCTGTTCCACTTAACTGTGATAACATGTTATTCCATTTGATTGTGTTTTTATTTTGTTCCTTTTTAATTTTTTTTTTTTTATTTTAAGAGCTTGTTTTACATTCAATGTTACATGTACATTTAGTTTCACTCCCCATTTACCATGTCCAACCCTAACCTAGTCTCCTCCCCTCCCTACACTGTAACCCTCCCCCTGTGCCCCTCATATTTATGCACTCCTGTTTGTCCTGCATTTCCTCAATCTGAATGTTGGTCCTCTGGTACCCCTGGTCTATTGCTCTAAGGAATGTATTACCATAGAGTATGTGAGTGTGTCATCCTGGGTTGAGTAGTATGCATGTACATCTTGTTAACTATTGGGCTGAGAGCCAGTCCCTGTGGGTGCGTTTTATTCCAGGTACGGAATGTGTTCCAGGGCCATAGTATTGGGAGTCTCATCAGACTTCATCTGCCCAGTAATTCTTGTAATTATTGAGTTTTTGGATTTTGTTCCACATTCTCCCTCCCACTCTATCCAGGATCTCCAGGTTCGATCCTTTCCTGAGTGGTTGGCATTGGTAGCCAGGCACCATCTAGTTCTTCTGGTCTCGAAGGCCATCATGTCCTATGGCTGATTGCTTCCAAATGTCCTTGTTTGTTTTTCATTCTTCTTCGCTTCCGATGCTAGGAGACTGTCAGCTGCATCTTAGATGGCCACTTGAAAGCTTTTAAGACCCCAGTTGCTACTCACCAATGTAGGATACAGAATAAGGCTTTTATGTATCTTGTTGTGCCAGTTGAGTCTGGTGTCCCCCAGTACTATGGTCCTGAGACAGTAGATCTATTGGATCTCTCTCCCGTAGTGTCTGGGTGTCTGTGAGGGATTTCTCTGTGTCTGTCTTCTATTGCTTCTGTAAGGATTGCAGGTATTTTGTATCACTGGTGTCTGTGCAAGATTAGCCTCAGCTGAATCTATCCTTGGTCTAGAGTATATTTCTCTTCACTGACCCCCGTCTTATTCTCTCAGGTGTTTATGTGTTTATCTGTAGCCTGGTGTTTGGTGTTAATGGTAATGCAGTATTGTGGACATATTGGTTGGTATTAGCATCTGTCATCTATCTCTTATTGCACAATTCGGTGTTCTCCCATTTCCTAATGTTATCATGGTGGTCATAAATCCTTCCCGTATATCCCTCCCCCCACCCCTGTCAGTGTGTAGGCCCCAACTAGCCCAAAATTAATCCCTCCTTTTCCCTCCCCACACTGGTAACCTACAAAGTCAGTTCTGTTTACCAAGCAAACCCTTCTTTGTCTTTTTACAGTAATGGGCTCATACAGTACTTGTCCTTCTGCGATTGACTTATTTTACTCAGCATAATGTCCTCCAGATTCATCCACATTGGAGATGATTCGCATATCCCTCATTGTTCTTTAATGTAGCATAGTGTTCCATTGTGTGCATGTACCATAATTTGGTTATCCACTTCCATTGATGGGCATTTAGTTTTTTTCTCTCTTTGCTACAGTGAATTGTGCTGCAATGAACATAGGTGTACATATGTCTGTTCATGTGTGCTCTCTCACATCTTTAGGGTATATTCCTAGAAATGGCATTGCTGGGTCAAATGGTACTTCTATTTTCAGTTTTTTAAGAAAACACCATAACTTTTGCCACAATCATTGTACCATTTTACGATCCCACCAGCAGTGCACAGGAGTTCCAATCTCTCCACAACCTCGCCAGCATTTGTTATTTTCTGACCTGTTGAACTTTGCTATTACTGCTGGGGTGAAATGATACCTCATTGTTTTGATCTGCATCTCTCTAATGATTAATGATCACAAACAATTTCTCACGTGTTTGTTGGCTGCTTGTATATCTTCTCTGGTGAGGTGTCTGTTCAAGTCTTTTGCCCATTTGTGAATTGGGTTATTTGTCTTTTTGGTGTTGAGGTGTTGACGTTTTCTATAGAGTTTGGAGATAAGTCCTTTATCAGATATGTCATAGGCAAATATTTTCTCCCAGTCTGTAGGCTCTCTTTTTACCCTTTTGACAAAGTCTTTTGATGTGCATAAGAATTTAATATTTAAAAGGTCCCAGTCATCTAGCTTCTCTTCTACCTCTTGCGCATTCTGGGTTATGCTTGACAGTCTATTTATGTCACAAATTAGTGCTCCCAGATTTGCCCCTATTTTATCTTTGATGAATTTTATAGTTTTGGGTTTTACATTTAAGTCTTTGATCCAGTTTGAGTTTATTTTTGTGTGTGGGGTGAGGTATGGGTCTTGTTTCATTTTTCTGCAGGTGGATATCCAGTTTTGCCAGCACTATTCAATAAAGAGGCTGTCTCTTCCCCATTTAATGGGTTTTGAACCTTTGTCAAAAATCAGTTGTCCATAGATGGATGAGTCTATATCTGGACTTTCGATTCTGTTCCGTTGGTCTATCTGTCTATCATTGTACAATACCATGCTGTTTTGACTGCTGTGGCTGTATAGTAGTTCTTAAGGTCCGGGAGTGTGAGACCTCCCACTTTGTTTTTCTTCTTCAGAAGTGCTCTGCTTGGAGAGTATGGAGGGATGGACACTGGGAAGAGGTAACTATGGGGAGGAAGTAGGAGGGGAGCTGTTGCACTGTGATAAACTGTGGTCAATGACATGAGACAAAGTATATGTGAACTGTTGTATGGAAAGTGAATTTGCTCTGTAAATCTTCACCCAAATCACACACACACACACAAAAGAAGTGCTCTGCTTATCCGAGGTCTCTTTCCTTTCCATATGAAATTAGTAATTGTTTTTCCATGTCCTTAAAAAATTTTGTTGGGATTGGATAGTGATTGTGTTAAATGTGTAGATTGCTTTAGGTAGTATTGACATTTTCATAATATGCAGTCTACCTATCCATGAACAAGGTAGGTTCTTCCATTTATGTAGTTCCCTTGTTGTCTCTTGTAGCATTGCTTTATAGTTTTCTTTGTATAGGTCTTTTGTGTCTCTGGTGAGGTTTATTCCTAAATATTTTATCTTTTTAGTAGCTTTGTAAATGGTATTGTTTCCCTTATTTCTTTATCAGAGGACTCTGTTGGTGTAGAGGAATCCAACTGATTTTTTGCATGTTGACCTTGTATCCTGCCACTTTGCTGAACCTCTCTATTAGTTCCAGTAGTTATTTTAATGAGTCCCTTGGGTTTTCTATGTACAGGATCATGTCATCTGCAAATAGAGATAGTTTTATTTCCTCTTTGCCAATTTGTATACCTTTTATTTCTCTTTCTTGCTTTATTGCCCTGGCCAGGACTTACAATAAAATGTTAAATAGAAGTGGTGACAGAAGCATATCAGTCTGGCTCCTGTTCGTAAGGGGAATGCTTTGAGTCTTTCTCCATTACTAATGATGTTGGCCATTGACTTTGCATATATACCCTTTGGGAGCTCTGGTAGCATAGTGGCTAAGGCACTTGACTGCTAACCAGAAGGCTGATGGTTCAAACCCACCAGCCACTCCTTGGAAGGAAGGTTGGGCAATCCTACTTCTGTAGTGATACTGCCTCGGAAACCCAAGGAGGGGTCGCTATGAGTCGGGGCCGACTCGACGGCAAATAACAACAACAACAACACTACTTTAGTTTGTTGAGGAATTTCCCATCTATCCCTATTTTGCTGAGAGCTCTGAACAGGAATGGATGTTGGATTTTATCAAATACCTTTTCTGCATTGATTGATATAATCATATGGTTCTTTTCTTTTGTTTTGTTTATGTGGTGGATTACAATGATTATTTTTCTGATGTTGAACCACCCTTGTAAGCCTAGTATATGAATCCCACTTGGTCCAGGTGTGTGTGTGTGTGTGTGTGTGTGTGTGTGTGTGTGTGTATATATATATATTGATATGTTGTTGGATTCTGTTGGCTAGGATTTTGTTAAAGATTTTTCCTTCTATGTTCATGATGGATATTGGTCGGTAATTTTCCTTTCTAGTGGTGTCTTTCCCTGGTTTTGGTATTAGTGTTATATTTGCTTCATAAAATGAGTTTGTGAGTATTCCATCTTTTTTTTTATGTTCTGGAATAGCTTGAGTAGCATAGGTGTTAACTCTTCTCTGAATATTTGATAAAATTCTCCAGCATGGCCAGGACTTTTCTTTGTGGGAAGTTTTTTTTTTATGACCTGTTCAATTTCTTCTTTTGTTATAGATCTGTTCAAATATTCTACCTCTGAGTGGGATAGTTTAGGTAGGTCTTGTGGTTCTAGAAACTTATCCATCTCTTCTAGGCCCACCTATCTGTTGGAGTACAGTTTTTCATAATATTCTGTCAGTATCTTTTTTATTTCAGTTGGTTCTGTTGTGATGACAACCTTTTCGTTTACAATTCTTGTGATTTGGATTTTCTCTTTTCTTCTGTTCGATCTGCCAGTGGTTTATTGGTTTTATTAATCTTTTTGAAGAACCAGCTTTTCATTTTGTTGATTTTCTCTATTTTTTTTTTTTGTTGTTGTTTTGTTTTGTTTCATTTATTTCTGCTCTGATCTTTATTATTTCCTTACCTCTTAATGCTGTAGGATTCTTTTGTTGTTCTATTTCTAGTTCTTGGAGTTGATGAGTTAGAGTTTTGATTTTGTTTCTTTCCTCTTTTTTGATGTATGCATTATTGCTTTAACTGTCCTCTGAGTACTGCTTTTGCTGTGCCCCATAGGTTTGGTTGTGATGTATCTTCATTCTTATTTGTTTTTAGGAATTTTTTATTTCCGTTTTTCTTTGTTCAGTTACCCAGTATTTTTGAGCAGTGAATTTTTCAGCTTCCATATGTTTGATGTTTTTTCCTTGCTCTTCCTATTATTAATTTCTAATTTTAAAGTATTGTAGTTTGAGAAGATGTTTTGTAGCATTTCAATGCTTTTGAATTTATTGAGGCTTGTTTTATGTCCTAACATATGATCTATTCTGGAGAAAGATCCATGTGCACTGGAGAAGAATGTGACTTGTTCTTTTGTTGGGTGAAATGCTCTCTATATATGAGGTCAAGTTGGTTGATTGTATTGTTGAGTTCTTCTGTATCTTTGTTGAGTTTTCTTCTAGTTGACCTGTCCCTCTTTGAAAGTGGTGTGTTAAAGTCTCCTATTACTATTGTAGAGTTGTCTATTGTCCCTTTTAATTCACTTAATATTTGCTTCACATATTTTGGAGCACTTTCATTGGGTGCATAAATATTTATTATTGTAACATCTTCTTTGTCAATTGACCATTTCAGCATCATATACTGTCTTTCTTTGTCTCTTATGATGATTTTCACCTTAATGTCTATTTTATCAGAAATGAATATTGCCACTCCTGCTCTTGTTTGGTTACCATTGGCTTGGATTTTTTTTTTTTTTTTCCATCCCTTAACTCTTAATTTGTTTTTATCTTTGTGTCTAGGGTGGATCTCTTGTAGGCAGCACACGATGGGTCTTATTTTCTTATCCAGTCCGCCACTCTCTTTCTCTTGATAGGTGCATTTAGTCTATTCACATTGAGTGTAATTAGTATAGGTCTGAAAAGATTGCTATCATTCTATTGTGTTTTTTTGTTGTGTTGTTGGTGTTTCCTTGGTCCATATACTTTTCTGTGCTGAGTTCGGTTTGTTGCCTAATGCGTTCTCCTTTTTCTTCTTTATTGTTGATTTTGTGCTTATTAAACCCATATGTTTTCCTTCCTTCTGGATTTGCTTAGGGGAGTTGTTAATTTTCTCTGTGGTTGGAGTACATTCTTGTCTCTACATTTTTAGAACAGTGCGTACTGTGAAGACATTGTCCTGTTTTCCTCTCCATTTGGAAGTTTGTACCTAGAAATTTTATTCCCTCTAATAGGTTAGTTGCTGTTGTTGTGTGCTGATTGACTTCCTTGGTTTTTAGTGTACAATGTTTAATGGTCTTATTTTGAGTTTCTATTTCTAATTTGGCTTTAGTGTTGATGCCATGTATCCTGATTTTGTTGATCTTTGTTGTGGGTTCTTTATTGGAATGACTTTCTTAAGCATTTCTTATAGGGTTGGTCTGGTTGTCACAAAATCCCCTAATTTCTGTTTGTTTGAGAAGGCCTTGACTTCACCCTCATATTTGATGGATAATTTGGCTGGATATAGGATTCTTGGTTGTAAGTTCTTTTCCTTCAATGCTTTATATATGCCATCCCATTACCTTCATGTCTGCATGGTTTCTGTTGAGTAATTGGAGCTCAGCCTGTTTGATTAGTATAAGTAATATTTCTTTTGTCCTGGGCAGCTCTCAAAACATTTTCTTTGTCTTTGGTTTTAGAGAGTTTGATTATAGTATGCCTTGGTGTTTTGCTCTTGGGATCTATCTTGTTTGAGGTTCTATGAGCTTCTTGGATAAATATCTTTTCTTCCTTCATGATATGGGGAAGTTTTCTGTTAGCAGGCCTTCCACAATTTTCTCTCTCTTTTTTTTTTCACCACTTCTTGTTCTGGAATTAAAAGGAGTCTTGTGTTGTTTTTTTCTCATGTCATCCCATATAATTCTTAGGCTCCCTTCATTTCTCTTAAATCTTTGTTCTGATTTTTCTTTGTACAGGCTGGTGTCCAGAGATTTGTCTTCTAGTTGGGATATGCATTCTTTAGCTAGTTCTAACCTACTCTTTTGTGCTTCTACTGTCTTGTGTAATTCTGTAATTTTGGTATTCATCTTCTGGATTTCTAATTGCTGTTTTTGTATGAGTTCTGATTGTATATTATTAATCTTGTTATTTTGTTCTTGAATGATTTTCCTGAGTTCTTCCGGGGAACTGTCTGTGTTCTCTTTGCTTTTGTTTGGGGTTTCCTTAGGTTCTTGTAAAGTTCTATAAATGTATCTTCTAAGTTCCTTCTCCGATAATTCTATTGTCTCCTCTTCCTCTGTTTAATGAAACCTTTGTTTGTGGTTTTGCTTCTAATATCTTCTGTTTTTTTGTTTGATTTGAGGTTACCTGTTGCTTCCTAGATATTTTGAGGTTGTCTTTAACTGTTGGTTATGTATTGACTTTTTAAGATTGTGATTAGGGTGAAAATCTACAAAACAAATACACTTTCCATACAGCACATCACATACACTTTCTCTTGTGACGTTGACCACAGTTTACCACAATGCAACAGCTCCCCTCCCATTTCCTCCCAATTGTTCCCTCTCCACAGTGTCCATCCCTGCATGTACTCCTGCCCCCTGAGCTGTCTCCCTGTGCATAAACAGCCCTTCTTTCTCCCATGATTGTTCTCTCCAAAGAGTATATCTACCTCAGGTAAATGTTCAACTCATATGCCTGTCTATTGTTTGGCTGGAAGCCACAGGTGTGGGTTCAATTCCAGACCTGAAGCTAGGGACCATAGTCTCAGTGGTTCCATCAGGCTCTATTGGACCAGCACACTTGCCCCCCTCCCCTTTTGTTTCAAAATGATTTTTGAGTTTTGTTCCACATTGTTCTCCCTCTCTATCAAGGATTTCCTACATAGATCCTCTTCCAAGTGGTTGATAGTAGTAGCTGGGCACCATCTAGTTCTTCTGGTCTCATAGTCATGTAGGCTGCAGGTCAGATGGTGTACCAGTCGCTAGGACTAATTATTTCCATGAATTTTTGGTTTTATTCATTCTTCTTTGTTCTGGATGAGGAGAGACCCATCATTGCATCTAGATGGCAGCTTACAAGCCTTAAGATCCCAGTCGCTACTCACCACAGTAGGAGGTGGAACAATGTTTTGTGTAGTATGTTATGCCAATTGAGCTTGATGTCCCCTGCGAGTATGGTCCCAAGCACACAGATTCAACTACATGGTCCCTCTGGGTAGCTGGCTGTGACCAAGCAGTGACCACAACATTGCCCATTGTCAGCTCTACTACACACCTGGGAATTCTGATCATACACATAAACTTATAGGACCATTGTCTGCCAACCCTATACATGTTCTTGCGTACACTCCCCATTTCATAGACATAGCTAGTAGTTCAGCCTGTCCACCCATCTACCCACCCATATACCCATGTTTGCCTTCACTGACAACGCCGTACTATATGTACAAAAGGGTCATCTTTGTTGTCTGTACTTCCCA
>NW_006921786.1:88664-89196 GCF_000298275.1 Orycteropus afer afer | reverse complement strand
TTGGGCAATCCTACTTCCGTAGTGATACTGCCTCGGAAACCCAAGGAGGGGTCGTTATGAGTCGGGGCCGACTCGACGGCAAATAACAACAACAATGTCATATATTAGGGCCCCTAAATTTGCCCCTAGTTTTTCCTTGAGGAACTCTATAGTTTTAGGTTTCACGTGTAAGTCTTTGATCCATCTAGAGTTTGTTTTGGTGTATGGTGTGAGGTACAGATCTTATTTCATTTTTCTACAAATGGATCTCCAGTTTGGCCAGCACCATTTATTAAACAAACATTCTCTTCCTCATTTAATGGATTTCGGCCTTTTGTCAAAGATCAGCTGACAATAGGTTGATGGATCTATTTCTGGATTCTCAATTCTATTCCATTGGTCTATGTGTCTGTCATTATACCAATTCCAGGTAGTGTTAACTACTGTAGTTGTATGGGAGGTTTTGAGATCTGGCAGTGTGAGACCTCCTACTTTGTTCTTCTTCTTCAATAGTGCTTTGCTTATCCAAGGTCTCTTTCCTTTCCATATAAAA
>NW_006921786.1:83139-84024 GCF_000298275.1 Orycteropus afer afer | reverse complement strand
AATAGTAAAAAGGACAAAAGTATTAATAATAATAGTAGTTTTAAAACAGACAAATACAAGCAAACTAAACACCAGAAAAAAGAAAGAGAAAAATAAATGAAATCGTTGGAGGACAGGGCAGGGCACCCAGGCTCTGTCCGAGCACACAGACTGGGATGGAGTTCCTGTGGGCCCAGAAGGTGGGTGGCCACACCTCCATTCACCAAGCAGGTGTGGGGTATAAAAGTAACAAGAGGAATGTCGCACCTTTTTAGTCATGCAGGTCCGGAGTGTCCTTGGGGTTACTGGAAAGCATAACCTCTTCTTAAGTCCCTGGAATCTTGGAGCACACTGTCTCTTTAAATATCCAAAATGGTCACGCCATAGACTACTCCATCACCAAAATCAAAAAGTAAAACCAGGTCCCAATATTCCAAGATGACGATATAGGCAGAAAGGCTGTACAGACCCTCTTCAACAAAGAAAAAGGGAGAGAATATGAATAACATGTATAAGAAAAAAACTGGGTGACATCACAATGGAACAAACTGAAATAAAAAGGATAATATGAGGATACTATGAAGAACTGTATTTCAACAAATTTGAAAATCTGGAAAAAATGGACAGATTTCTAGAAACACACCAGTAACCTAAACTAACACAGACTGATGTGGAAAAGTTGAACAGGTCATCAAATAATTACCAACTAAAAAAAGCCCTG
Organism: Orycteropus afer afer; assembly: GCF_000298275.1. Lineage (NCBI taxonomy): Eukaryota > Metazoa > Chordata > Mammalia > Tubulidentata > Orycteropodidae > Orycteropus > Orycteropus afer. Next base: position 83,324 of record NW_006921786.1, on the reverse strand, counting down.
GCCTAGACAGTTTCACTGGAGAATTCTACAAAACATTCAAGGAAGAACTGATACCAATCCTACTCAAACTGTTCCAAAACATAAAAAAGCATGGAATCCTCCCTAACTCATTTTATGAAGCAAGCATAACCTTGATACCAAAACCAGGCAAAGACATCACTCTAAAGGAAAAGTACAGACCAATA
>NW_006921786.1:80279-81429 GCF_000298275.1 Orycteropus afer afer | reverse complement strand
AATTAAAAAATGGGCAGAAGACATGAATAGACACTTCACCAAGGAGGATATTCAAGTGGCCAACAAACATATGAAGAAATGCTCACAATCATTAGATATTAGAGAGATGCAAATCAAAGCAACAACGAGATACCATCTTGCTCCAGCACTAGTAGCAAAGTTCAACAAGGCACAAAATAACAAATGCTGGCGAGGATGTGGAGATATTGGGCCTCTCATACACTGCTGGTTGGACTGTAAAATGGTACAACCATTGTGGAAAGCAGTATGGCAATTCCTTCAAAAGTTGGAACTAGAAATACCATTTGACCCAGCTATTCCATTACTAGGTATATATTCTAAAGAAGTGAGAGCCATGACAAGAACAGACATATGCACACCCATGTTCATCACAGCACTATTTACAATAGCCAAAAGATAGAAACAACCTAGGTGTCCTTCAACTGAGGAATGTATAACCAAACTATGGTACATACACACAATGGAATACCATGCAACCCTAAAGAATAATGTAGAATCTGCAAAACACTGCATAATGTGGATGAACTTGGAGGATATTATGCTGAGTGGAATAAGTCAATCACAAAAGGACAAATATTGTGTTAGTCCATTATTGTAAAAGTCAAGGAAAATTTTATCTATGGAAGGACATTTTCTTTCTTGGTTACCAGGGGTGGGAGGGGAGGGGATGAAACACTGTTAGATAGAGATAAGTATTGCTTTGAGTGAAGAGAAGGGCAATGTACCAAATTTGAGTGATCACTATAGTGGCATTGAGGAAGAGAAAGACATAGAGAGGTACGTGGGGGGGGGGAACAGACAACAAAGATGAATTCTTTTGCACATATAGTATGGTGTTGTCAGTGAAGGCAAACATGAGTATACGGGTGGATAGATGGGTGGACAGGCTGAACTATTAGGTATGTTTATGAAGCAGGGAGTGTACCCAAGAACGTGTTTAGGGTTGGCAGACAATGGTGCTATAAGTTTGTGTGTATGATCTGTATTTCCAGGTGTATAGCAGAGCTGACAAAGGGCAAGGATGTAGTCACTGCTTGGTCACAGCCATCTACCAAGAGTGACCAAGTAGTTGAACCTGTGGGCTAGGGACCATAGTCTCAGGGGACATCAAGCTCAATTGGCATAACAT
>NW_006921786.1:64215-79585 GCF_000298275.1 Orycteropus afer afer | reverse complement strand
AAAAAAAAAAAACAAGGCATGCCATTTAATCCATCTTTGCTGTAAGGTGGATTTTAATATCTCAGTAGTAAAACAATTTTTTACATATCTGTTCCCCTCTTGTAGATTCTCTTTGGCCAAAGCTCTTCTCTATTCCCAGCATGTAGAACAATCATTGGTAAAGAGAAAATGTTTATACGTGTGTGTGTGCATTTCTATCAAACAGACTTTTTTATTATTATTATTAAGCATTTTGTGGGATGTAATATAGCTCTTAATTAGTAGCATAGACTCTGGAGCCAAGAATGAACAATGTGTTCAGAAATGAAACAATGAGAAAGTGGCAATAATACCCCAGTACTCTATCTATTTTTCCAGAATTGTTCAATTCACCCCTAAATCACTCAGTTGACTCAGAATCAGCAAATAATTCTTTTGAAGCAATTGTTAGCTTAGCTACTTTTGTATCTTAAGGTCAACGCCCCACCCCCAACCGGGAACCACACCTGTGCATTATGAGGCTGAGAGGGACTATGTTGAAGACAGAAATTAGGTTAATAGGCCTCCTTAGCAAGGCTAGAGTTAGGTTTGCTCATGTAAACATTTCTCATTCACTAAAAACCTGTGAGGTCTATGCATGCATAAGTACCATGTTTGTAGATACAAGGTTGACAGAGAATTTATCCTATCCTTAAGGGGCCGACTCTAGAAATAATTGTATATGTGTGTCTGTGTGTCTTTATGTGTCTGTATGTGTGCACATATGTGCATATGTCTAAGTTTGTCTGTTTGTTTAATTATGTGTGTCCATGTGTGTATCTGTCTGTGTCTCTGTGTGTGCATATGTGTCTTTGTCTCTGTGTGTGCATGTATATGTCTGCCTGTCTGTGTGTCTGTGTGTATCTCTGTGTGTGGAAGGGGCATGTGCATGTGTACATGCACATATAGATCTGAAATTTGGGGAAAGATTTTGGAAAACAGCTCATTGATCTGAAGACTACAGGACATTTCACTCACATAAATGGCTAGCCAACAGGATTATCCATTCTTGTTGAATGAAATTTCTCCTTATTAAATCTGAATTTGTCTTTTTTATTTGACAAAATTGGGCTCCCAGTGAAATCTTAATCATCCCTCACTCTTATAAGATAGCTTATGGCTCACAAAGCTCAGGCCACTGAGATGAAGACTTAGCCAAATGCAGGATCCAGATGTGCTTAAAAGCTTGAGACCTTCTCAAAGTGTCTTCTTATATATGGAAGCAGACCACATCCCTAAGGCAACTACTCAACTGCTCACAGTAGATTCCACTGGAGTTGATTACCAGTCTCATCAAGGGGAATCACTACATCCAGCTACCCAGCCACTCAAAACCAGGCCCAGCCAAGCTGACACATTACATTAACTACCACAATTATGCCACTTGTAAACTTGACACTTATCCAGATCTCCTTCATTGGGTGGCCCTAGTCTCCTAGACCATCTGAGTGACAACTTCGTCCATTAGGCCTGGCAGGTCCTGTTCCTCTGACTCTTAGTCATGACAGCCTTGCCCCCTCACTTTTGGGCAGCAGCTATGGCAGCTCACTGGACGTCATGAATGGCAGCCCCACACTCCAGAACCAAGCTGGTGAAGATCTGACTCTTTGAAACCTAGGAGGCTGTGGTGGTTCCACCCCCTGAGGCCATGGTCCTACTTTTTTAGGCTGAGGCTTCTCTGCTTCCCATTTTCTTGGTCTCTCAGCTTCTGCCAATTAATGCCCTAAGGCAACTCACTCTGCTAGGAAGCAGCATGCTCAAATGCATGAAGCCTTCTCCTCCATGGGTTAGTAAGCTTGTTTCTCTGTCCCATGCCAGTCTCTCAGCTCTGCCAGTCTCTCTGCTGTCTTCTTGGTGGAGAGATCTCGGGTTCAAGGGTGCACTCCACCCCTGTTTCCATATTTCAGTTATGTTTGTTAGAGCAGCACACAGAACAAAATCACATGCCCTGAGCCAACTCATTAGAAAGGCCATTCATTCATTCAGTCTGTAGTTAGTGACATTTTCCTGTGTCACACTGTGACAGGCACAAGAAATGACAAGGGGAATTAGGCAGAGCTCCTGTTCTCAAGGAATTCACAAATCACTAAGGAGATGAATAAGAAATATATGCAATGTAATAAATACTATCCACCACCTGGTTAACATTGTGAAGAGTAGGAATTTCAGAATATGTAACTGTGTTCATGTGGAACCTGTGCATAGAAAAAGGGGCAGCTGTTCAGTCAGAATAAGGGATATTAAATGGTTTAAATTCAGGAAGGGTGTGCATCAGCGTTATATTCTTTCACCGTATTTGTTCAATCTGTATGCTGCGCAAATAATCCGAGAAGCTGGACTATATGAAGAAGAATGTGGCATCAGGATTGGAGGAAAGCCCATTAACAACCTGAAATATGCAGATGGCATAACTTTGCTTGCTGAAGGTGAAAAAGACTTGAAGAAATTATGGATGAAGACCAAAGACCACAACCTTCAGTACGGATTGTACCTCAACTTAAAGAAGACAAAGATCCTCACAAATGGACCAATAAGCAATATCATGATAAATGGAGAAAAGATGATAATTGTCAAGGGTTTCTTTCTACTTGGATCCACAATGAACACTCACAGAAGCAGCAGTCAAGAAATCAGGCATCATATTGCATTAGACACATCTTCTGCAAAAGACCTCTTTAAAGTGTTAAAGAGCAAACCTGTCATTTTGAAGACTAGAGTGTGCCTGACCAAAGGCTTGGCATTTTCAGTAGCCTCATGTGCATGTAACAGCTGGATAATGAATAAGGAAGACTGAAGAAGAATTGATGCATTTGAATTATGGCATGAGTGAAGAATATTGAATATTCCCTGGATGGCTAGAAGAATGAACAGATTTGCCTTGGAAGAAGTACAGCCAGAAATGGTCATTAAAAGAAAATATGGGGAGACTTCATCTCTCATACTTTGGTCATGTTGTCAGGAGGGACCATTCCCTGGAGAAGGATACTATGCTTGATAAAGAGTCAGCAAAAAGATAAAGACCCTCAGTGAGATGAGTAGACAGTGTCTACAACAATTGGCTCCAGCATAGCAACAATTGTGAGGATGACACAGGACCGAGCAGTGGTTAGTTCTGTTGTACACAGGACAGCTGTGAGTTTGAACTGACTTGATGACACCTAAGAACAACTACCACCTGTATGCCAGTTTGTCATACCATGGTGGATTTCATGTTGCCACGGTGCTGGAAGTTATGCCACCAGTACTTCAAATACCAGCAGGGTCAACCAAGGTGGACAAGTTTTAGCAGAGCTTCTAGACAAAGAATGGGAAGAAAGGCCTGGTGACCAACTTCTAAATCAGTGGCATAGCTTACAGCAACACGCAAGTCATCACAGACTGGCAGCCAGGTGGTGGTGGTAGCAAATGCTACAAACAAACAAACAAAAAAACTCACTGACATCGAGTTGATTAGACTCATAGCAACCCCTCCTTGGGTTTCCCAGGTGGTATCTCTACAGAAGTAGATTGCCCAATTTTCCTTCTGAGGAGTGGCTGGTGGGTTTGAACTGCCAGCTTTCTGGTTAGCAGCCAAATGCCTTAGGCACTACGCCACCAGAACTCCTAGCTAGACTTGAGAAAATAAGGACATCTTGCAGACATAATTTAGCATCTCTGAGTTACAGTCCTAAAGGAGAAGCATCAGCAAGAAGTACTAACATGAATATTGAATAAATCTCAGTGCCTGGAAGCACTTCCAGCACCCAACCTCTCACCCTATCCTTGTGTCCCCCTCTAACACAGCCCTACCACCTATGTAAGAATGACCCCACTGCAGAGGAGCACTCATCCTTCCAAAGGCAGATCAGGAGTGGAAAGGGATTCATGCATCAAAACAAGAACTGGTCCTGGCTGGAAAGAAAGACCAAGCTGGCAGGATAGGTATTTCAGCCTAGTGAACATGCATGGAGGTGCCACAATCCACTCTTTATAATAATATATGCCAGACAGGACAGCCACCTATTATGTGATTTTACTTATTAAATATTCAGAATAAGCAAATCCATACAGACAGAAAGTTGAGTAATGGTTACCAGGGACTATGGAAGAAAGGAGAAAGCAAACTGACTACTTCTTTGTATTTTTTTTTTAAATCATGAAAAAAGCTATAGTTGTCTTCTTGTCTATGCCAGGTTATAATATGCAGTATCTTATTTTGTCCTCTAACAACCCTGCAAGATAAGACTGATAGGCACATTTTATAGAGGAGAAAGATAAAGATCACACCACAAACCAAACCAATTGCCATTGAGTTGATTCTAACTCGTGGAGACCCCAAATGTTGCAAAGCAGAATTTCATTCCACAGCATTTTCTTGACCTTCCAGAAGCAGATTGCCAGGCCTTTCTTCTGAAGCATCTCTACACGGGTTTGAACCACCAACCTTTATGATTAGTAGTCAAGTGCTTAACTGCTTGTGCCACCTAGGGACTCCAGCTAAGGCTCAGAGAGGTGAAAAAGCTTGGCTAAAGAAAATAGCTTTTTCCAGTTTCCATGTCAAACCCCCAAATTCATTCTGCCCCTCTATTCCACTTAACAGCTTTTCTATACTTTCATCCCCAACCAGTAAGAAGAGCTTAGATGGCATCTGAGCTACCTGGAAGTTACCTGGTCTGAATATTAACAGGAAGTGAGTGCAAAGACATTTGTTCTGAAAATCCCAAGTCCTGATCCCTAATTCTCAGCCCCAAACTGTAAAGGAAACCTCTAATCTCTAGACAAGCCTGGTGAGCTTTAAAAGTCCTGGCAAGAACACTGAAACCAGAGCCGGCCAGCCTGTGTCCCTGAGTATCAGAAGAGACACTATATTTACTCTGAAAAGCCCTTTAGAGCAAAAGAGGGTTATAAATAGCCATTAGGGCCCAAGCAGGTGGCCTTACCACATGGATTTCCTTCCAAAAATGCACACCAATTTTAATTAAATCCATAATTAATCTTTGGGGAGGGCAGGCCCCCTGGATTCAACTTTTCTATCAGAGACACCGTGAGTAATATCCTATTTGTTGAACATTGGGGGATTAGCATGCTGGCTGGGTGTTCAGTTAGGAAGTTGCCCTCTGAAAGCTTCCACAGAGCTGAGCTCTGGAGAGGAGATCCTCAGGCTCAGCGCACAAGTGAATGTGCCCTAGCAGCCCTGGGCCTCCCCTGCCCCAAGTGTTACGATTTGGGGCTTCTTGCAAAGCTAGTTCTTTCTACCCTATTTTCCCCAGAACAAGATGGGAGTCATGGCAGTTCTTATGCTGCCCCTGCTACTCCTGGGGATCAGTGGCCTCCTCTTCATTTATCAAGAGGTGTCCCGGCTGTGGTCCAAGTCGGCTGTGCAAAACAAAGTGGTCGTCATCACTGATGCCATCTCAGGACTGGGCAAGGGTAAGCTGACTTCTCTTCCATGTGTGCCCACATCTGTCCTGAGGGACCAGAGGTGGCCTGGTAGCATGTAGGCAAGCCTGTTGGATGGGGGTCAATCCTGTGCTTTCTTTTAGTGTCTGTCATTAACCAGGAACTAGCAGCTGCCTGGCCTGATACATGAAAGGACTGGGCTAACCAGGGTTGCATATGCACCACCTAAGGGGCAAAACTGATCTGCAGATGTGATTTGTTTTGCCTTCATGGGATTTGCAGAAATTCTGAAGTGTATGACACTTAACTGGGGTAACATTACAGTTACAGGCTTAGATTTAGGAGCTGGGTTTAATTCTTGGATCCAGCACTTACTAACTGAGTGATTTGGGCAAGTTACCTAATTTCTATACCTTGGTTTTCTCATCTGTAAAGTGAGGAGAATAATAGTTTCAAATTCAGAATGTTTTACCAAGGACAAATTAATTAAAAGCACTTAGTGCCTGATATTGTAATGGGCACCATTCAAGTGCTAGTAATGTTGACACTGATGAATGATTTTAGGCAGAACATGCACACTCCAATGAGGCACATACCCTACTAGTCCCAATTGTGTCATATGTGGCTGATTCCATATTACCGAATCATTTACCCACCATATAACCTCCTGGCTTTGAAGGCAGTTGTATTTGCAACCCCTGAATTGGATGGCCTTGAAGAGCCCTTCCACTGGCAACATCTGTGAGATGTTATTGTTAGTTATTTAGTTAAATATATAGGTAGGTAGTTGTCGTGGAGTTGGCCATGACTCCTGGTGACCTCCTATATAATAGAACAAAACATTGCCTGGTACTGCCTACCTTCACAACAATTGGTATGTTTGAATACATTGTTGTGACTATTGTGTCAACCCATCTCATTAAGGGTTTCCCTCATTTTTTGCTAAACTTCTACTTGACCAATCATGATATCTTTTTCCTGATGAGGTGGCTAAGGAAGTCTGTGAAGTCAGGGGTAGTAAATGTCCTTAGATGTATAAGATTTTGATTCTATCATTCTAAACAATAGTAATGCAACCCCTTATATTATATAATTTTGGGGAAATTTTTGCTGTTGTTTTTGTTATTTTTAATCAAACATACAACATGTACATCTAACCATTCATTAGATAATATAACAGACATTTATTGAGTCTATTATATCCTGGGCATTGAATGAGCATTGTCCTTTTTGAAGAGTCCTTCTGGGGAGCTGGGCCGTTCCTCCCATAATACTGCCATTGCATGTAACCTCCTCTCTGGGAATTGCCCTCAAAGTATGAAGCTCATTCTTATGGGTATTTCTGATGGCAGCCAATCTGTATGCTTTGAGGAAGGATTAGATTTCAGTGATTGATCAACTTGAGTTAAACTCTAAGATCAAAAACAAAGTATAAGGGAGATAAACTAAATTCTCTGCAGGCCCCCTAAATGGATTCCAGAAGAAACTCCCAAAGACATTCAGCATCATTAGAATCACCATTCAAAAGGAAGTTGGGGGCACAAACCGAAATGTCTATTAGGGGAGCCAGGGCATGCACATTTGTCAGTGAATCCAGATAAATGACAACAGGGAGTTGATTGTCCTGGAAGAGATGCCCACCTACAGGCATTCAGAGTCAAAGTCTTTGGGAAAACCTTGGTCTTCAAATACAACAACATTAACAGTTCAAGCTGTCAGCATGGGATCTCTAATATGATCTTCAAGGGATCCCTAGGTATTGTAAACAGTATGCACTTGTCTATTAACTTAAATGTTGACAGTTGGAACTCACCCAGAGGAAAAAAAGTCTGATTTCTGTAAAGATTACACCCAAGAAAACCCTAAGGAATAGTTCTACTCTGTAACACATTTGGGTCAACATGAGTTGGAATCAACTCAACAGCAAGAGGTTTGGCTTTTTGGTTTGGTTCTGGTGTTCCCCACGAAGCCTCTCCTGCCTCCTCAATAGCTTCTTCCCTTTGGGTAGTCCTTGAATTACTGGCATCTTGGCCCCATGGCTTTGTGTATGAATACACTACCATTTGCACACTTCTCACACTGGCCTGCATTTGGTGTGTTTCTCAGTTGGTCCACTAGACACAAACTGTCTGGCAGAGTCTGTGTATTAGTCACCCTGGTATTCTCAGTGCCTAGCTCAATGCTTGGCCTATAATAAGCACTCAAAAAAAAAAAAAAAAAAAAAAAACCTTTATTTAATGAATAAAAGTGACCATTTGAAGAGGGAAGACCCTTACTTGGATAAGTACATTTGTTTTATGGATTTCTAATTTTCAATTTCTAGATTCTATTATGGGAGCTCTGGTAGCATAGTGCCTAAAGCACTTGACTGCTAACCAGAAGGCTGGTGGTTCAAACCCAACAGCCACTCCTTGGAAGGAAGACTGGGCAATCTACTTCCATAGTGTTACTGCCTCAGAAACCCAAGAAGGGGTCGCTATGAGTTGGGTCCGACTCGACAGTACATAACAACAACAGATTCCATTATGGCCAGAGACCATATGCTGTATTGTTTCAATTCTTTTAATTTTATTGAGGTTTGTTTTATGACCAAGGATATGGTGTATTTTGATGAATGTTCTATAGGCACTTGAAAAGAATGTGTATTCTGCTATTGTTGAATAGTGTGTCCTAGAAATGTTTAATAGATCCTGTTGGTTGAAGGTGTCATTTCGTTCCATATCCTTGTGATCTTCTGTCTAGTAGTCCTATATATTGCTGAGAGAGATGTTGTTGTGGTTAGCTGCCATCAGATTGGCCCCTAATTCATGGCAACCCCATATATAACACAATAAAACTCTTCCTGATTGGTTGCAGATTGGATCATTATGATCAGTAGGATTTTCACTGGCTAATTTTCAAAAGTATATCACCAGGGCTTTTCCTCTAGTCTCTCAGTCAAGAACCTCTACTGGTTCAATATTATAGAAACACACGTGAGGTACATTCTCAGAAAAGAAAACCTGGGTCTCCCACATGGAAGATGAGAATTCTACCACTGAACTACCACTGCCCTATTTATAAATACATATCTATATATATTTACATATACATATTATTTATTTTTAAATAATATAAATATTACTTATTTATATTATTTACATTTAATATAAGTCATTTATTTTAAAAAATATTATTAGGTAATAGTCACACATTGTACAAATGAGGCACCAAAAAATATATCTTCAGAGCAAACTGGCATTTTCAGGGGAATCCGGCCTTGTCCCTGTCATGACTGCTATTAGTATTTTCGTTGTCATTGCTGTCTAATTTTTCTGAAAACTGTATCTTACTGACTCACCACAAAAAGAAATGCAAAGCAGAAAAATAAAAGTCAAAATATTAAGAAGTAACTTGAGAAGCTGTGTATGTGTGACCTCAAGCTGGGAATGTGTGCCCAGTCTGAGGCTACTGCTGACCACAGTAATTTAAGGGCCTAATTGCTACTAGGCAAGGAATAAAAAAAAAAAAAAGCACAGTTCACAGCATGCCTTGGTCCCATGGAACCAGATGGAACCCAGTGGATAACACTGGGTAGTGGCTAGGAGCCCAGAGCCATGTTGTTTACTAAGAAAATCAAACAAACAAAGATTGGGACATTTAATGCCCACCCTAAACCCACACACAATGCAGCCAAGTTGGGACTCATCTAGTCTGTTCACTGTGAATGCAGCAAGAATGACAGTCAAAATACTCATCTATTAGGTGAACAGGGATGGGAAAGCAAATGGGACTACACCCATGAATTTACATAAACTCAAAAATAAAACCCTCAAAATCATTGCCCTTAGGTTGATTCTGACTCATAGCAACCCCCACTGGGTTTTCCAGGCAGTAAATCTTTACGGAAGTAGATTGCCTCATCTTCCTTCTGCAGAGAAGCTGGTGGTTTGGACTGCCAGTCTTCTGGGTAGCAGTCAGATGCCTTAGGCACTGCACCACCAGAGCTCCATGAATATATATAGGTTTGACAAAGTGTGTATATATATAAAATCAAAACTCACTGCCATTGAGTCAATTCTGACTCATAGCAACCCCCTCTGGGTTTTTGAGGTAGTAAATCTTTATGGAAGTAGATTGCCCAGTCTTCCTTCTATGGAGTGGCTGGTGGGTTTGAACCATCAACCTTCTGGTTAGCTGTCAAATGCCTTTGGCACTATGCCACCAGAGCTCCTTATGTGTTTATATACATATGTGTGTATATATATATATGTGTGTGTGTGTGTGTGTGTGTGTGTCTGTGTGTGTCTATGTGTGTCTGTGTACTACTGGAAATATATCCATGAATGTAGTAGAGCATACAGAAAGTAACGTTATGAAAATTTCTTAGTCACAACCAAACACTTTAAGGGAAATGAGTCACTGGGCAGGGGGCTCAAGACCATAATTTTGGGGGACAATAAGGTCAGTTGTCATGAAGACAATGTTCTACATCCTACTTTGGTGAGTAACAATGGGGGTTTTAAAAGCTTGTGACTAGCCAGCTAAAGTGCAACTATTGATCCCCGCCCCCTCCCCATTCAAAGAAAAGAAGAGTAGAGAAAATCAAAACTGCAAAGACTAAAAGACCAAAGGACTAAAAAAACACATGAACTCCAGACTCTACGGCACAGAGACCAGAAGAACTAGATGGTGCTATCACTGCTGACCACTGTGAAAGGGATCACATTAAGAGATCCAGCACAGAGTGCTTGAAAAATATGGAAAAAACTCAAAAGTGTAAAAAAAAAAAAAAAAAAAAAATCAAGCTCACTGGTATGATAAAGAATGATGGAACCTCCCAGACTATGGCTCTTAGACACCCTTCAAGCCAGGAACTGAACACAACCCTATGGCTCAACTTTCAGCCAAACAATAGACAGGACTACAAGGTGAACAATAATGCCAGGGGAGTATGTACTAATTAGAATAATTAACTATATGAGATCAAAGGGCAGCATTTACCCAGGGATAAAAAGGATCTCTGGTGGTGCAGTGGTTAAGGCATTTGGCTGCTAACCAAAGGGTAGGCAATTCAAACCCACCAGCTGTGCCACGGAAGAAAGATAAAACAGTCTGCTTCCATAAAGGTCTACAGCCTTGGAAACCCAATGGTACAGCCTTGGAAACCTACTGGGTCACTGTGAGTTGGAATCTACTCATTGTCAGTGAGTTTGGAGTTTTTGGAAACCTAAGATGGCAGGAAGGAATAGAAAAGAAGGATGAAGGTAAACACAAGGAGGAAGTGGTGAGAGTGCCGTTACGTTGTGGGGATTGCAATGAGTGTCACAAAACAAAATGTGTATGAATTATTGAATGGAAAACCAATTTGTGCTGAAAACTTTCACCCAAATCACATTTTAAAAAAGAAAAAACTTACCCACTTAAAATGCCTCTGAAAGTGCCAGCTAAATCTTAGCCCTGCCTGTGTTTCATCACTTCCAAGATGCATAGTTTTTCACCTTTACACGTTTATGGAATTAGGCTGATTGTTTTACAGTCAGTGGCATCTTAGAATTCCCATAGGCCATTCTTTTTCATTTTAATATCTCTGAAATCAGGAAGCATCTTAAACTTGGTGAAAGGGCTAAATTGATTTTTATTAGTTAAAAAAAAAAAAAACTGGTGCTAACATGCATGACACAAGATGAATGCTGAGTTGATAAATAAAGAACACCTTGGGATACCTAAGTCCTGGTTTCCACAGAAATGATCCATTTGGGAGTAGTGACTCGAGGCTTATTGTACCCGAGCAATGAGTATGACCCTGGGCTCCAGCTTCCCTGTCCTGCTTGAGAAACGTGTCATCTGAGAAGATGGAAAGTAGAGTGGTGGGAACACTCCTGGGCTCCTTCTCCTATGGAGGCTGAGGTCAGAGGTTATATCTGGTTCCTGGCCACAGGTCCCTGCAGTCACCCCAACCCATCATCATAAGATGGAGGAAGAGCATGGGTGGACAATGATAGACCCCAACATGCTCCTTTCTCAGCAGTGGGGAGGTTGCCAAGGAGCAGTCCTTTTGGTTAGTAGCTGAGCACATAATCCTTTATGCCAATGACTTCTTATTATAAACACAAAGTCAAATACGATGACATTATATTAAACACACAGTTCTGAATCTTTTCCGAAACTTAACATATCATGAACTTCTTCCATATCAGAAAATTCACTTCTGCAATATCATTTTTAAGGGCTTAGAAATATTCCATGTAAAAGCATACCTCTTTTTATTGCACTTTGCAATTATTGTGTTTCAAAGATAAGCATTTTTCACAAACTGAAGCTTTGTGGCAACCCTGCATCGAGCAACTCAATAGTCATCATTTTTCCAGCATGTGCTCACTTCACGTCTCTGTGTCACATTTTGATAATTCTCACAATACTTCAAACTTTTTCATAATGCTATTCCCCACTGAATAGACTACAGTATAGTGTAAAGATAACTTTTTTATAATGCATTTTATTGAAATATAATTTATGTACAGTAAAATACACAAAACTAAAGTGGCATGGGTCAATGCATTTTGGGCGCAGGGTGCTGTGTTCCCTCCCTTCCCCTTCCACCCCTGGTAACCAACAAATAAAGTTTCCTTCCATATATAAACCTTTCCTTGACTTTTTACAGTAATGAACTAACACTATATTTGTCCTTCTATGATTGACTTATTTCATTCGGCATCATGTCCTCCAAGTTCATCCACGTTACGTGGTGTTTTGCAGATTCTACATTATTCTTTAGTGTTGTGTAGTATTCCATTGTGTGTATGTACCATAGTTTAGTTATCAATTCTTCTGTTGATGGGCACCTAGGTTGTTTCCATCTTTTTACCATTGTAAATAGTGCTGCAATTAACATGGGTGTGCACATATCTGTTCTTGTCCTGGCTCTCACTTCTTTAGGGTATATACCTAGTAATGTGATTGCTGGGTCAAATGGTATTTCTAATTCCAGCTTTTTAAGGAATCACCCTACTGCTTTCCGTAGCTCCACTAGCAGTGTATCCGAGTCCCAGTCTCTCCAGATCCTTGCCAGCATGTTATTTTCTGTCTTGTTTAACTTTGCCATTAGTTCTGGGGTGATATGATATCTCATTGTTGTTTTGATTTGCATCTCTCTGACGGCTAACAGTCGTGACCATTTCTTCACGTATTTGCCAGCTGCCTGAATATCCTCTTTGGTGGAAGGTCTATGTTCTGGTTTCCTAGTGCTGTTCTGACAGGAATATACCAAAAATGAGATGGCTTTAACAAACTGGAGTTTATTCTCTTACAGCTTGGAGGTTTTAAGTCTGAGATCAAAGTGCCAGGCTCTAGGGGCTGGGTGAAAGCCCCTCAACCTTGGGATCCAGCTCTGTCTCCTGCTCCTGGCCCACTGGAGCTAGAGGCTTTTCTTCACTCAGACAGCTGCTGGCTGCTGAGACTGAGAAGCCCAAGGTCGACAAGTAAAAAAGCACAGTACCGATGTTACCAAACCACATGGCAGGCCATTAATTCAAGTCTATTGAAAGTCCCAAGGGCAGCAGAGCATGGCAGGCTGCTGAACAATGACACAGCAGGGTTCAAGCGTACCATAAGCTAGAGACTGTTCTCCAAGGCTTCTGCTTATGCACAGGAAGCAGACCACAACCCTAAGGCAGCAACTCAGTTGCTCACAGTAGATTCCACCATGGAGTCTCATCATGGGGAATACTACCACCAGCTTCCCAGCCATTCAGCCAGGCCCAGCCAAGTTGACATCCAACTTTAACTATCACAGTCTATTCATGTCTTCTGCCCGTTTTTTAATTGGATTGTTAACCTTTTGTTGTTGAGGTGTTGGAGTTTTCTGTAAATTTTAGAGATAAGTGCCTTGTCAGATACGTAATTATTGACAAATATGAATTTGTTGCTGTCATTTTGTTATATGCTTTTTTGTGGTGTTGATTTCTTTGTTCCATATAATATTCTGTGCTGGGCTCATTTTGTTTATGAATCGTGTTATCACTTCCTTTGTTGCTATTGTTTTAGTTGCTAAATATTTGTGGTGGTCCTCCATCTTACTTTGATGTGAAGGTTTATAATTTTTCTTTGAGGTTATCTTGCGATTTATAGTTTTCTTCTCAAGTTTAGAACAGTCCATTGTATCTTGTAGTTGTCTCAACTTCCCCACCTTTTAGAAGTTCTGTAACTACACAACATTTTTCCTTTTTTTAGTTTGTAGTTGTCCTCATTTGTCAATTGATGTCTCTGGTTCCCTGTTTGCAATCTTGTAGGCTTATTTACATTGGATACTTCCATAGTTGGGTTGGTTTCTGGGTTATGTCATCATGTGTGTTAATGGTCGATTGCTGTTTGCTGTTGTTGGTTCTCTGTCCAAAGGTCTCCCTTTAGCATCTCTTGTAAAGTTTGTCTGGTTTAACAAATTCCCTTAATTTCTGCTTATGTGGAAATGTCCTAATTTCACCATCATATTTGAGGGACATTTTACTGGGTGTATAATTCTTGGTTGGAAATTTTTCTCTTTCAGGGTTTTATATAAACCATCCCTCTTATTGGTTGTTCCTTGTAGGTAACTTTTTGTTTTTCTTATGCTACTTTCAGGATTCTTTCTTTGTCTTTGGGTTTGATGAGTTTGATGATGGTAAGTGTTGGTGATTTTCTTTTGGGGTCTATCCTGTTTGGGGTTCATTAAACCTCTTGAATTCATGTGTTTTCATCTTTCATCATACCAGGAAAATTCTCCTCCAGCAAATCTTTGACAATTTTTTTCTGTGGTTTTATTTGTCTCTTCCTGTTCTGGAATTCTGATTACACAGGTTATTCCTGTTGATGGTATCCCACATGAACCTTAGGCTTTCTTCATTTTGTTTTGATCTTTTTTCTGATTGATTCCTTTCCAAAGATGTACTGAGGTATTTGCGTTCAATATCACTAATTCTGTCTTCCATTGATTCAATTCTATTCCTTTGCCCAATCAATGTGTTATCTATTTCTGAAAATCTAGTATTAATCTTTGGATTTCTGTCTGTAGATTTTGTATCATTTCTAATTTTTCATTTATTTTGTCATTTTGTTCTTGTATTGTCTTTTGAAATTGTTCTAGGGTTTTCTCTGTGTTTTCCTCAATTTTGTCAGTGTTTTCCTTGATCCATCTCTCAATTCATTGAAGGTACCTAAATATAATTCGTTTGAATTCCTTATCAGGGAGTTCCAATGCTGTGTCTTCCTCAGGGATGTGTTTTGGGTATGTATCCTGGTCCCTTGTTTCTTCTGCTTTATCTTGCTTCTTTATGTGGACTGTGATGCTCTGTTGTCTCTGAGGCATTGTGACATTTTTGTGTTTACATTTAACTGGTGACAGTATGTTGGAGTGATTTGCCCAAGGTTTTCATTTTCTTTGTTTTGTTTGTATGTTATCTACATAAGCAGAGTACTGTGTTGTGCTCCTCTATTCACTAGTTGACAGCACTTATACACTCACCACCTATCTCCTTTCCCATTGTCAACTTCCCATATGTCCTTGCCATCCTTGGCAAATGGAGCCTATTCTTAGGTCCCTGGAATCCGAATGAGAATGTTGTCACTTTAAAATCCAAAATGGCCATTGCATGTAAACATTCAAAATTTCTGTGCCCTCCAGATGACCAAAAGTCCACAGCTCAGGTTGCCTCCCTCCTTGCTGTTTCCCTTCTTAGTCAAGGGCCCCCAGCGCAGTTGTCCCTGCAGCACTTGGCCATCATGGCTGATCTTTAGGCCAATCCTCAGATCCCAACACCACTTGGAAATATTTGTCTTCTAGTTGGGAAATACATTCTTCACCCAGTTCTATCTATCTCTATAATTTTAGTATGCATCTTCCAGATTTCTAGCTACTGTTTTTGTATGAGTTCTAATTGTGTATTTACCTTGTTACTTTGTTCTTGAATGATTTTCCTGAATTCTTCCAGGGTACTGTCTGTCTTCTCTCTTTTTTTTT
>NW_006921786.1:61473-64062 GCF_000298275.1 Orycteropus afer afer | reverse complement strand
ATATATATATATATATACCTTCTGAATTCCTTCTCAGATAGTTCTATTGCTTATTCTTCTTCCAAGATACATGATAATTCTTTAGTCTGGACTTTTGTTTCTATTATTTTTCTGTTTGTTTGATTTGAGATTGTCTGTTGTTTCCCAGACATTTGGAAGCTGTTGTCTCTAATTGTTAGTTATGTATTGATTTTTTTTCACCCTGGTTTTATCTTTTACTATATATGGAAGTGTGCAGCAGGTGTTATCCTTTGGTAGGGATGTAGGTGCAGGTCTCTGTTCATTGTGAAGAGGATTCGGAGTTGGGATAAGCAGGTATTGTCCACTGTCTGTTGTTGATTCCGTAGCATGAGAGCTATTGGTGTTACCTGTCTATTGGGTGAGGTGTTCAGTGTAGTAGCTACGGTTGCCTAGTGGAGGTTGGCATAGTGCCTAAGGCATTTGACTGCTAACCAGAAGGCTGGCAGTTCAAACCCACCAGCCACTCCTTGGAAGGAATCTTGGGCAATATATTTCCATAGTGATACTTCTTCAGAAACCCAAGGAGAGGTTGCTATGAGTTGGATCTGACTCCGTGGCAATGAGTTTAGTCTTTGGTATTGAATGAGGCAGGGGAGAAAAGGAAAAAGAAAAAGAAAAAAAAAAGCACCAGAAGCAAACACCCAGAAAGGCAGAAGGAGTTCCAAGAAACACCAACACACTGCTGTTGAGTTGGATCTGGCTCATAGAGACCCCTCCTTGGGTTTCTGAGGTGGCATCGCTACAGTAGATTGCCCAACCTTCCTTCTGAGGAGTGGCTAGTGGGTTTGAACTGCCAGCCTTTTAGTTAGCAGTCAAATGCCTTAACCAGGCATGGGCAGGGCAACCTGGGTCCTTCTGGGGCCATCTGCTGATGATGATGCCCAACTGTCAATCAAAGCCCCACAGTTCAAACTTGATAGTCACTGCAAAGAACAAAGGGCTACCCCCTTCTGCATGAATCAACAAGCCCCAAAATACCAATACACAGATCCACTCAATGCCAAAAAGGGTTGCCAAGACTTGGACCAGAGCCCACCACCATGTCTCTGCTCTGGGTCTCCCCCTACTCAGAGAAAATTTCTCCTCCCTTTCCCCCACTGTCTTCTGGACTCTGTGGCAGCCTGTGTTAAAGGGGATCTTGATCTGTTTCCTAGTAAGATCTTTGTTACCACTCAAAGCCCCAGCTCATCTTGAAAAAGGGTGTGTGGCTCTTCCCCAACTCTTGTGGATTCTGTGAATTTTTTTTCTTCCTTCTCTCTTCCTTGACCTCATTTGTATTTTTAATGATTTCTCTCCATCTCTGTCAGCTGGGTGGGTTTGTTTATTTTTTCCCAGTTGTTTAACCTGCTTCCTTTTGTCCACCTACACTGTATCTAATACTTTATCTTCTCCTTAGTTGCTCATAACTCCTGTATCATTATTTGTATCTACTTTGACTAGTTACTCAGAATCTCAATTGGTAGAAGGACTGGACATGAAGACTATCTGTACAGTGCCATCTTCCTTCTTCGTTAGGTACTTGTGATATGCAGATGATACAGCCTTGCTTGCTGAAAGTGAAAATGACATAAAATACTTAATGATGAAGATCAAAGACTAGAGCCTTCAGTGTGGATTACAACTCAACATAAAGAATACAAAAATCCTCACAACTGGACCAATAAGCAACATTACAATAAATGGAGAAAACATTCATGTTGTCAGGGATTTCATTTTATTTGGATCCACAATCAATGCCCATGGAAATAGCAAACAAGAAATTGGATGATCAGATTCTTGAATGGCAAGATCCAAAAAAAAAAAAAAAAAAGCCTCTTTAAAGTGTTAAAGATCAAAGATGTTGCTTTGAAGACTAAGGTGCACCTGACCCATGACATATTTTCTGTAGCCTCACAAGATGTGAAAGGTGGACAATGAATAAGGAAGACCAAAGAATTGATGCATTTGAATTGTGAGATTGGCAAAGAATACTGAAAATACCATGGACTGGCAGAACACCAAATAAATGTGTCTTGGAAGAAGTAAAGAAGGAATGCTCATTAGAAGCAAGAATGGCCAGAATTTGTCTCACTTAGTTTAGTCATGTTGTCAGAAAGGACCAGTCCCTGGAGAAGGATGTCATGCTTAGTAAAGTACAGGGTCAGTGAAAAAAGAGAAGACCCTCAAGGAGATGGATTGACACAGTAGCTGCAATGATGGGCTCAAGCACAGCAAAGGTTATGAGGATGGTGCAAGACTGGGCAGTGTTTTGTTCTGTTACACATGGCATCGCTATGAGTTGGAGCTGACTCGATGGCACCTAACAACAGCTATCTATTGCTAAGTTTAAAAAGTCCTGTGTTGAGTGAGTCAGGAATTAGTTTGAAGTAAAATTAGACACATAGGGAATATGGGAGAAACTGGTGACATTTGGTCTGAAAAGACATAGTGGTTGTTTCCAATGTGTTTGTTGTTGTTGTTGTTATGAGCCGTCGAGTTGGCCCGACTCATAGCGACCCCTCCTTGGGTTTCCGAGGCAGTATCACTACGGAAGTAGGATTGCCCAACCTTCCTTCCGAGGAGTGGCTG